>NC_137010.1:38023048-38038441 GCF_032717465.1 Coenobita brevimanus | reverse complement strand
GATGGATTTTAACTATGCTGATGATATTGTACTGATTTGCGGAAGTATTTACGAGATGCAGAGGGTGCTTGATTGTCTGGTGGAGGAAAGAGAAAAAGTGGGATTTGTAATAAATTGTGAAAAGACTGAAATTATTATTATGAACGTGGAGAACCAAATTGGTTGCGTAATTGGGAATAATGTGGTGAAGAATGTAGAAAATTTTAAATATCTGGGAACGATTGTATCATCTAATGGATCATTAAACAATGAAACTGAGGAGAGGATTAGACAGGCTTGGCGAGCTGTTGGAATGTTGAAATCTATTTAGAATAATAATATGCTTTCGGTACATACTAAAGTAAAAATGTACAAGTCAGTGGTTAGACCAATTTTAATTTATGGGCATGAGTCATGGTACAGTACAATTGCAATAGATCAGAAAGTATTAGGATCTGAGAATAAAATACTGAGAAGGATTCTTGGGGTAAAGTGGCAAAACAGAGTTACAAATGAAAGGGTAAGGGATATTACGAGGGTGGAACCAGTTGATGAATATGTTAGACTGTCTCGCTGGAAATGGGTAGGGCACATATATAGAAAAGAAGGCAGTTAAATCCAGGATGTGCCAGAGTGAACTGCTAGAGGAAAAAGAGTTTGAGGTAGGCCGAGGAAAACCTGGCTGAGGACAATGAAAAGAGAAGCAGGAGAGGAGTGTTGGTGGGACCTGAAGGAGACGGCAAGAGACAAATATTGGTGGAGAGAGTTCATCGAGACCCTATGCATCTCGTGGGGTGCCACAGGAAATGATTGATTGATTGATTGACTGATAGAGTACAAGGTGAACTTCAGGCCCTAGATGGCTAAGGCCACGTTTGGTCCTGGTCTGAAACAATAATCACCAGGTTTTATGGTAATGATGTGGATGCTGGTGTGGTGTCTGATGGTGAACTTTATGTGGTGATGGGCGAAGTGATAATGATGTGATGGTGTGCTGTATAATGATTTAGTGTTGCCGCAGTGATATTGTTGGCAATACGATGTGTAGTGGTGACGATACTTGTATGTGGTGGTGAAGGGCAGTGATAGTGTGATGCATGACAATGGTGTGTGTGGTAATGATGATGGCAACAGTGTGTGGTGGTCATGAAATGTGTAGAATGATGAAGTGGGATCATGGTGATGATGTGATATGATTGTGCTGTGGTGACGTAGGGTGGTGGTTTGGTGTAATGTGATGGTGCGTTTTAATGGTGTGGTAGTAGTGGTAGTGATGGCGGTGGTGTGATGATGGTGGTATTATGGCGACAGTAAAGCGGTGGTATGGTGCAGGGTGATGGTGCGTAGCAGTAATGATGGTGGTGGTGTTTCGATGGTGCGTGTTGGTGGTAATGATATGCTGGTAGTGAATAATAGCAGTGATGATGGCGATGGTGGTGGTAGTCATGGTTATATGATGTGTGCTGGAGCTGATGATTTGGTATTGGTTAAGCCTGTGATGGCAGTGATATGTGGTGGTGGTGGTGGTGGTGTATGGTGATGGTGTAGTGTGCAGTGGTGGTGGTGGTGGTGTATGGTGATGGTGTAGTGTGCAGTGGTGGTGGTGGTGGTGTATGGTGATGGTGTAGTGTGCAGTGGTGGTGTTCAGTGTAACAATACAGTCGTAGTGAAGTGTGGTGCGTTGTGATGTAGTGTGGTGGTGATGGTGCTTGTAATAGGGTGGTGATGGTACATAATGATAATATTTCTGATGATGGAGATAATTTTGTAGTGATGGTGGTTTTGATGGTGTATGGTCATGGTAAATATGCATGTTGGTGATTTAGCTTGCGGTTATTGGGCTGGTGATTGTGTGTAAGTACTGTATTGTTAAGTGGCCATGGTGTTGGTAATGTGGTATTACTCAGAAATATCATTATGTAGTGATGGTGTAGAAAGCAGCTAAGACTTAAACAATGTGCACGGAAATAGGTTTAATGCTGATCACAGGATCCAGTTTATTTCAACGTTTCGCCCAACAGAGCTTCTCCAGGAATAACAGTTTGTGTGTGTGTGTGTGTGTGTGGCTTTATGGCCACCGCCCACTGTGAGGGGCATAAGGCCAAATACAATATTTAATGGCAACAACATGTCATCTCAGCACCAGCACTGCACAAGATGGCCATTTTAAGGGACCAAGCTTGGAGGCAACATATGGAAAAAAGCTCTTAGATCGACCAGACGCATCTCCTTCCCCCTGACAATCAGAAGCGGTGGAATCCCCTCACCCAGGTCGGCCCCTCGGCGAAGATAGTACTGGGTTGAGTAGGTCGAGACTCTGAGCTGGTACGACCGGGCGTGGGCTTCCAGTGTCAGGAGCTAACTGTAGGAGGACACGTCTAGCTGATCCTTGTGGTCCGTGGTAGGAGGACGAGATGGGTTGCCCTCCACTGCCGGAGGAGGGGAGGACTCATTGACCTCCTCCTCGACTGAGGAGCCGGTCGACACATCCTCGGACATGGAGACAGATTCAGAAGAGTTCTGCCTCTCCTCGGTCACTGGCAGCAGGTAGTGAATGTCAGCCGTGGTCTTATTCATGTCCAGTTCTGGAGCCGGATCGGTGATCAGTGTGGCAATCATTCTGTTAAGAGGAGCCTCCAGCCACACAGCCTTTTCCACGGTGTTGTGTGGGGGGTGGTAGGCCACGGCGGCTGGGCCCAACGCCTTCCTTGGCTAGGGGCAGAATGTACATCATGAGCAAAGCACTCAGGGAAAATAAGACAAGGCATTCCATTCTCCTCAAAGATCTTGGGGTGGAGCACACACAAAACCCCCTTTTCACTCCCAGAAAAAGCCTTGGCCATCACGATGCACATTTCGACTCCCAGGACCTTTGGCCTGGCGTCCCTGGGACGTGAGAAGTTGCCATGCCTGGGCAGAATCCTGCACGGCCACGCTCCTCATCCCAGTGACATCCTGAGCCTCAGGACCCTCAGGAGTCCCAAAGAGACTAAACTCCACCATCTCGCCATCCCCAAGGGAGTGTTGGAGGTGCTGCGGGTTTGGCTTAATGACAGCCTGGCAGTGCATAAAAGCATCTACACCAGAATCCTGGCACTTGATGAAGCAATACCCCTCCCTGACATTAAACCAAACGACGATTCCCCTGATCTGGGCTGCTGGAGGCTGTGGTCAGCTATCTGCCCCCCCTCAGGGAGTCACAGGCAGTAGCAGGAGATGTGGCATCCATCGCAGCTGATCATTGACTCCACTTTCCCTGCTCTCTCTCCCGCACATTAGTGGACAGCACTCCACTCCTTAAATAGTCCCTAGCCTGGCTGATGACCTAAACAAAACAAGTAAACAATCATAGACTTCCTGGTTAACCTGGCGATCTGCTCGGTAAGAGGTATGCCAATGGCTTTGCAAACATAAAGAATCCTGGCTGACATTCAATACATTTGCAATGAAGGCGGACTCATAACATTTACATTTCATGGTGCTGTCTACATATTTAAACATTTTAGAATTTTTCCAGTTGGCATTATGACATGTGTCAAACCTATGTTTCACAATCAAATTATTCATATTGAAACACTTCATGTCATATTTGTGTTCCACCACTAGTTTCTCTAAACCTCGAAATGTTCCTCCAACATACACTTTATTACATCCTGAATGGGAGAAAAGCATTCAGGAGCCGAATGCTGATTGCCCACCAGAATATGCTGTTGGCCAAGTTACATGCTACTTACAAACCAAATGTGAAGAAAATTAGCAAAACTCTACAGAATTCAGTCACAGCATTTCACAAAAAGCCAATCTGTATTAAAAAATTTAGTTGACCTTTGACAGCAATTTTGGTGACCTTGACCTTGACCCCGAGTGTCCAGTTTCGAACTTGTACACGATTTTGGTGATATCTTGATACCCTGAAGGTTTCATGTTGACAGCTCAAGCCGTTCATCAGATATAATGGTAACTCACACACACACACACACACACACACACACACACACACACACACACATGAAAAGATAGGACAAATATGCCATTTCCAGTGGAGTTCAATTTGGTAGGAATGGTTTGTTGCTGTCACCGTTGATTAACCCCTTACCCACGGGGATGGCTGGACCACGCCGTGCCCCTCCCACGGAGATAGCAGCACTCTAAATACATGATAAATTAGCTGCTTCCAGGTCGATGGAAGCATCACTTATCCTTTTCCCTTTTTTATATACCTGTATATATTTTTTAGTATGAGAATAGGTCATAAGGAATATTTCAGTGGGTAATGAACATGGAAAATTAGCGACCAAAGTGCGTGTGGCGTGTTGCCAAGTGATAAAATAGCTACTTCATGGCCACTGGCAGTATCAGTTAGCCTTTTCCCTTTTCTTTTTATGTTTTTTAGTATGAGAATAGGGCATAGGGCACATTTCAATGGAAAAAGCGAGTGGAAAAAACCGGCCGGGAGTTGCGTTCTGCAGCCTGGCTGTAGCTATGCCGGGGGGGGGGTAAGGGAGGGGAGGTGGGAAGGGGAGACAAACACAGAAAAATGGCTAAATTGGTAACACTGGATGCGAGTACCAGTGGTATTAGCAGCGCTGCCTATAGCTACACACTGGCAGTACTAATAGATAATGCAAGACCGCACTTGAAAGCCCGGGCAATTAAAAAAAAATCCCTGAATCACAAAAGTGACGCCCCGCAGTATGATACATATGTAACAAGCATCACGAAAGTGACGCCCTGCGGGTTAGGGGTTAAGCTGCATCCAGTTGAGTCTCAATTGGTAGGTGTAACTGGTCGTTGTATTTGAGAGGAATAGTTTGTTGTTCTTATGGTCGACTGAGTAGCATCCAGGTGAGTCCAAATTGGTAGGTATAACTGGCTTTTGTTGTAGTTGGTCTTAATCTGCTATAATTGGTTTTTGTTGTAGTCGGTCTTAATCTGCTACAGAGCCAGAGGGGATCCCGTGAGCACTCTCTGCCCGTTGACGGCCCTTGGATACTGTTGCATCTCTAGCAGAATAAAATATTTCTCTTGTAAGACTATTTCTCCTTTTAGGTGTTTGAAGGAGTTATAGTGACAATGATATGTTTTCTTTAATGCTCTACATAATTCTGTTTTGAAAAATCCTTGACTGTGGATTTTTCTTGTGGTCTGTCGGATTCTTGTAGTAAAGTTTTCCAAATTTGTACTTGCCTTTGCAACCCATAGCATATGGGACACGTATACACCATACATTGGAACTCTTGGTATGTTTCCTGACAAATTTGGGTATGATAAAATTTCAAAATTATAATCATCTCTTTTATCATAGAGTATTGTTGATATAACTTTGTTTTCTATTTTGATATTAATTTCCCAAAAGCTTGCTTGGCAGTGGTCGGTGTTATCTTTATTTAATACTAGTGCTTCCGTATATATTTCTTTTGTCCTTCCATTCATTTCTCCATCATTGTTTAAGGATATTAGATTATCAATGAATCATCTAGTTTTGTTAAATTTCTTCGTTACTGAGTATTGAACTTCTGACATTCGTTCCATCCACTTGAATTCATAACTATATAAATACAGATTTGCCATGAATGGGGCTGGGGCTGTTCCCATGGGTATTCCTATGCACTGTTTGAAAATCATATTTCCACAAGTAAAAAAGCAGTTTTCTACAAGGTAATTTGTCATATCTATTAACTGATCCACTGAAAACGTCAAGTTTTTGCCATCTCAGACACGAACAAAAACATTATCTCACTGCCTTGCTAAAGTTGGATGATAATAAACCATGATCGTCAACCAATTCGGTTTGCTATTAGGTAGTTAGTATTAACTTCGACTTTTCTATTACTGGATATAGTAAGTTTGCTTTAGTCTTTTATGAAGATCTCACGTAATTTGAATTAAACTTTTTGAATGTAACAGATATAAATGCAGAAAGCAATATAAAGTTGTGGAAAAAACGTGGATAATCATTGATAATACAAGAAGCGGTACCAAGGCCCAGGAAACCCGTGATTTTAGTGCTGACGTAATAAACACAACAGGATATCAAGTCAAAGATGTCACATATCAAATTTGGAGTAAATCGGGCGAAAATTTACGATTTTATGCCAATTTGAAATTTTAGGCCATATCTTGATACCCTGAAGGTTTCAAAGCCATTCATGAGATAATTATAATGTGCTAAAGGCAGGCGATAAAAACTAGTTGACCTTTGGCAGCCATTTTGGTGACCTTGTTCTTGACCCCGAGTTCCCATTTTCGAACTCGAACAAGATTTTGGCCATATCGTGATACCCTGAAACTTTCATGTTGATAGCTCAAGCTGTTCGTGAGATGTAATGGTAACACACACACACACACACACACACACACACACACACACACACACACACACACACACAGATGCTGGCAAAAACATCAACGCTCCACCTTGCTAAACAAGGTACTCTGTAAACCCCTGCCTGGCGTACATCGTGTCTACCCTATTTCTTTTTCAGAAAATTGCCCACTGTTGCAGAATTTATTCTCATATCACTGATACCAACTTCATTATCGCCCTCCTTTACCATGGTGAAGCGATAATGTTTTCGCCTGCGTCTCTGTGTGTGTGTGTGTGTGTGTGTGTTCTTACCTAATTGTTCTTACCCAATTGTATCTTTACAGGAATGAGTCAAGCTCGTACTGTCCCGTGTCTTAAACCATTTTTATCGTACATATCCTTGAATTTATGAATTGTTTTGGCACACACTATTTCATTCGGTAGTGCATTCCACTGATCAATTGCCCTATTTGGGAAACTAAATTTCCTTACGTCTTTATCGCCTCTCTATTAATGCAGTTTTTTTGCAGTGTCCTCTTGCTGATGCATCCCCATAGGTTATGTAATCATTTATGTCTACTTTCTCCTTCCCTGATATGCATTTGTATAGCGTAATCATGTCTCCTCTTTTCCTTCTCTCCTGTAGTGTAGGTAGATTCAGTTTTTCTAATCTTTCTTCGTAGCTTAGAGCCCTGAAGCTTGGGACCCTCTTGTAGCAGCCCTTTGAACTTTTTCAATCTTATCTATGTGTTTTTTGAGATGAGGACTCCAGACTTCTGACGCATACTCCAGGGTTGGTCTGATGAATGATGTTATTATCTTTCTTAGCATGTCTTCATTTATGTATGTGAATGCTATTCTCATATTTGCAAGCAGTGTATACATGTTCCGTTCCTTCTCACTGATGTGGTCAGCCGAAGATAGTTTGTTATTGATAATCACACCTAGGTCCTTCTCTTTTTCTGATGTGTGTAGGGTTTTGCTTCCTAACTTATAATCCCAGTCAGGTCTTTTTCCACTTTTACCAAACTTGATTACATGACGCTTGTCCACATTGAATTCCATTTGCCATGTATTGCTCCATTCATGAAGTTTATTCAATTCTTCTTGTAGCTCTTTACATGAGTCTGTGTTAGTAATTCTCCTTTGTATTTTTGCATCATCAGCAAACATATTTAGATAGCTTTCATTTCCAATGTTACTGTCTATATCATTTATATACACTAATAACATAATTGGTGCCAGCACTGAGCCCTGTGGAATTCCGCTTGTCACTTCTCTCCACGATGAGTAATTTCACCTTAGTACTGTTCTCATTTCCCTTTTTTTTTTTTTTTTTTTTTACAAAATCCTGCATCCAACAATACAGTTTGCCTTGGAGTACTCCTTGATGGTACAGTTTCCATAAAAGTCTTTGGTGTGGTACTCTGTCAAATGCTTTCTTGAAATCTAAATAGATACTGTCCACTCATCCTTCTCTTTTCTGTAATGTTTCTCTTACTCTATCATGTAGCTAAACAAATTAGTAACACTTGATTTTCCCTTTCTGAAACCAAACTGTCTTTATGTTATCATATTGTGTTCTTCTAGACGATTTACCCAAACTTTTCTTATCAGCTTTTCTAATACCTTGTTTACAACACTGGTTAGTGATACTGGTTGGTAGTTGAGTGGATTTTGTCTATTCCCTTTCTTGAATAACGGAACAATGTTTGCTTTCTTCAAAATATCAGGTAGTTTACCTTGTCCCAAGGATTCCTTGAAAATTAAAAAATTATGGTTTACTTAACTCCTTTGCACATTCACGTAGCACCCAACATGAAATTTCATCAGGACCATTTGCTTTTCCTTTGTCTAATTTACTTAGCTCCACCTGTATTTCTTTTTCTGATATTTGTATATCTGGTAGTATGTGTGGGCATGCATGTTCTATATAATCCCTCTCAAAATTATTTTCCTCTGTAAAGACTGATTGGAAATTCTTATTTAGTGCTTCACAAATATCCTTCTCTTGTGTGTAGGTGATCCCCTCATCTGTAATGGATTGTATTTTATCTTTTACTTTGGTTTTGCTTCGGATGTAGCTGTAAAATAGCTTCGGTTGACCACTACAGTACTTTTATTTACGATGTCCTCCTCAAACTGTTCTGGGGCTTCCCTCCTTATTCTTGTATAATCGTTTCTTGCCTGTTTATAGTTGTTATATGCCCTTTCACTATTGTGTCTTCTGTATCTATTCCACAACAAATCCCTTTATTCTTTTTATTTTTTACATTCCGTATTAAACCATTTCTTTATTTTCTTTTCTGCTTCTTTGTGCTGTGGGATGTACTTCCGGACTCCTATTTCATAAAGTTCACAGAATTATCTATTTGTAACATTTAAATCTTGACCTCTAAGCTCTTTTTCCCAATGTATTTCTAAGAAGTATTTCTTTAGGTCATGATAGTTACCCTTTTTTTTAGTTAAGGCTCTTTTTGTAACTTTTATTACTATTAACTATGTCATATGAAATCCTGAAGTTGTAACTTAATACTGCGTGGCCACTTTTGCCGAATGGAGGGTGATACATTATATTGTCGATTCATTTTCTTGCCTAGTAAATTTAAGACCTAGTACTGATGGTATGTCAAGTCCTCTTTTTCCGGCGCTTTCTTTCACATGCAGTGTTAGGAAAAACTCCTGCACAAGGTCCAGGAACTTTAGCTCCCAACAGCTTTCCTGGCTTTTTATGTCTAAGGTATTCCAGTTTGTATTTGGATTGAAATCACCAGTTAGTATAATTCTTTCAGATTTCTCCTCCATTCTATGTAGTAATGCTCTTAAACTTTGAATTGTTTTCTCTGCCAGGTCTTCATATTCTCCTTTTTCCCAGATGTTTGATCTGGGCAGCATGTATAAATTTGCCACAAATACTTTCCCTTCAGACGTACTAATCTCTACTGTGATCATTTCTACCTGTGAGGGTACATCTAGTTCTATTTCCTTGACTTGCAGTTTTTTCTTTGTTAATATTATAATTCCTCCTCCTTTTTTAAAGTTCCTATCTCTTCTCCATATATTGTACTTCTCTAGGTTTAGTGTATTGTTTGATATCCTTTGTATTAATTTTGTTTCAGATAGGCAAATAATATGTGGTTCCTTATCTTTGATATAATCGTTCATCTCTAGTAATTTAGATACTATTCCATCTACATTTGAGTACATCAACTTAATCATCTTGTTTACATACTCGTCATGACTTGGGCTTACTACCTTTCTCTTTTTTATTCTCTCCTGTTTATGTACCACTTTCGAACCTGCAGTCCAATTACATTGTTAAAAAAAAATGTGTTCTCCTCTTCCTCTGATCTTCGTTCATTCTTTGTTTTTGCCTCCTCCCTCTTCTCTTTTAGTAATCCAAGTTCCTCCTGAGTTAGGCATCTCTTTATCCATACATTTTTTAAGTCCTCTTTTTCCATAAGTTTGTTTGCATTTTTCAGTATTTCCTCCACAGTGTTTATACTCTGGAAGGTTACCTTCAGGGGCCTTGATTTTTTTCTCTCATATTTCCATAGCCTTATTGTTCCTGTATGTCTTTACTACAGAGTTCCTCTGACACTTCCCCCAATATGTTCATTACATTTGTCATCTCCTTTTTGTCTCTCGACATCTTGTTTCTTATTTCTTCCTCCTCTATACCAGTGATTACCATAGATTTGTTGATGTCTGCTGAATCTGTGACCAATTTTGGATTGTTTTGGATTATATTCTTCACATCCTGTTTAATGCTCTTTTCTTCAACTCTTGTTTCTAAGTCTTTCCTAACTTTTACCATTTCAGCATATGTGGTTTCCACATCATTTTTGTAGCTTTGCATCGCTTCATTTACCTGGGTTATCTTCTCCTCAGTATCAGTACTATGATCTGTCAGAGTGCTTGCCTGCCTTATTGTCTCTGTATCATTTCTGAACTCTTCCATAATACTCTCGTGGTTGACAACTGTGCTTGCCATTTCAATAATCTTCCTTCTAAGTGTACCTACCTCAACTGATAATTCATCAGTTGTGTCTTTCATCTTAATCTCCTTTACAAAATTTTCATTTTCTTCCTTCTGCATGTGCAACTGTTTTTTAATTTCGTCTGTTTCACTCTGAAAACCCTTCTCTAGTCTGTGCACTCGTTCTAGCAGTTTATTATGCGTACCCATTTCCACAGGTTCCTGGTAGAAATCGTTATCCTGCTTTCTACTTTTGTGTGTGTGTGTGTGTGTATGTGTGTGTGTGTGTGTGTTTACGTCCTTGCTTCAGAAAGATCTCAGCTTCACCTAAAGAGCATCACAGGATAAAGAGTGCTGTTATATTATTTCTCAACATAGTCTCCCTTAAGTTCAACAGTTCAATGCACTTGATTCACCGACGTTCAAGCACTGCTGTCCCGTCGAGGAAGAAGGTTGCATTCTGAGTCTCCTAATATGCCTCAACAATACTGATGACATCATCAACACACCAAATATGGTGACCACGTAAGTGGGGATTCAGTTTGGGAAAAAACTAGGAGTCAGACGGAGACAAGTCGAATGAGCAAAAGGGCATAAGACAACAGTTCAAAGTCACAGGTGGCTGCTTCAACCTTTGCCACCTGTACTGTGTGGAGCAACAGCACGTCCACTCAGAGCTTTCCTCTCTATTTTTCTTTTATTGTTTCTTTCAACTGTCGCAGTTGTGATGCATAAAAGATCTCATTAATGGTTTGACCGCCTTGCAAGTACTCAAGCATGAGAAATCCCCCAGTGTTCCAAATCACTGAGTCAGTCACCTTGCTGACAGATGCAACTTGCTTGAATTTTATTGGGAGGTGGAGATCCTTGGTGTTTCCGTTGCTTGCTCTGATTCTCATCCTGGGTTGCAAATCTTTGGAAGAAATGGACTGAATCAGCCTGGAAACAAGCCAAAAATGTTCTTGAAATCTCCAGTATGATCAGCTTTGGGTCTGGTGTCAACATTCTGGGCACCCATTTTGCAGACAGCTTCCTCATACCCAGTAAGTCACTCAGAACAATGTGCAGCGAGCCAACACTGATGCCCATGGTGTCGGCTATCTGTTGCACAGAAAACCGTCTGATATTCAAATCCATAATGTGAAAGGCCTCCACTTGATCAATCGTCTGTGGTTGATGATTTGGGGCGTTCCAACCATTGACCATTTTTAATGCTCTCCCTGCCCCTCTTGAAATAAGCAACTCACTTCTTTATGGTGGAGCAGCAAAGGGAATCCTCACCAAGTGTTGACTATGTCTTCATGGATTTCTTTATGGAAACACCTGATGACAGCACGGGCTTCTTTCTTGTCCATTTTGGGTTTGCTCTAACCTACTAAATTTCAAAGGGCCTCACCAGCAAACAAATCAAAACAAGAATCTGAGTTCTTGTGCATACATTAGTTTTACGAGGCATTACGGTATACAATTATACCCCAAAACTGTTTTTTTTTCCCTTGTTTCTTGGCTAGGCCGAAAATTTTCTGAATGTGTTAGTAATATTAAAGTCATAAATCTGGAAGAATGTGTTGAGAGAGAGAGAGAGAGAGAGAGAGAGAGAGAGAGAGAGAGAGAGAGAGAGACAGACAGAGAGACAGAGAGACAGACAGACAGACAGACAGACAGACACAGACAGAAAAAGAGGGAAGAGGAAAAACGGGTGGAAACGGATAAAGATAAAGGAAATAAGGAAGGATTAAGTATTATTTATTGAGTTAGAAGCAAAAATATTGAAATTTCCACTATCCTGCAATGGTAGAGAATCCTTTAAAAAATTCCTGGATCCGGATGATCACCACCAATATCTAATGGATTGCTCCTTCGGCCATATCCTACCCCGCCTAAAAATTTCATCAAAATCCGTCCGTAACTTTTTTAGTAATCCACCTATCACACAGACAAACAGACAAACAAACCAACGCCGGCAAAAACACAACCTCCTTGGCGGAGGTAATTACTTAATTCTTGCTTGATCCTTAACACTTCTACCAACGGGTCCAAATCAAATCCACGCTGTTTGAGTTAACCTTTTCCCTTGATCTTGAGCGCCGGCATATTGTCCTCAAAATCAAATCTCTTCATCCATGATTAACCCAAAATCTTTCCACCAAGTTTGGTTCAAATTGAATCAAAACGGTTCGAGTTACTGGGTAGAACATTTGATCCTGTGACCTTAAAATTAACCCTTCAATCAAGTTTAGTCTAAATTCGATTGGAAATGTTTGAGTTGACCTAGCCATTTGATATTGGCCATCGACTTTTCCCTGAGACATTAACCTTTGGTTGACTTTACTATAATCAGATCCATTTGCCCTTGTTTTAATTTAAATCCTTCCACAGAATTTGGTCCAAATCAGTTAAAAACTTTGTTCAAGTGACCATATGCTCCCGACCTTGACCTACCGTATTGTTCTGAAAATAAGTCAACCTACTGTATTTTCTGATCGTCAACACTTCCAATAAATTTGATTCAGATATGATAAAAACTAATTAGTCATTTGTTCACACACAGACATAAGGGTCAGACTTTGTCCTTGGCATGTGACCTTAACCCTTGACTGATTGTTGGCAAAGTAGAATCTCTTCGTTATTGCTTTTAGTCCAGTCAAATTAGGCGTATTTTAGTAAAATAAATACAAAAAATTTACAAGAAGCTGAAAATTGGTATATAACTTCCTTAGACCTCTAGAAATAACATATCAAAAGTCCTCATTAATCCACCCTGATCTTCGTCCATCATCTTCGATGGTGGCCGCCAAATTTTCGAAATTTCGCTATTTTCGTGAAAATGATTGGTCTGATGAAAAAACTGTAGAGTACATAATTAAAGAGCATTAAATTCTCTAGAAAAAAAAAAAAAAAAATGTTCTATGCATTTTTTCTCTACAAGTGACGGTTTCGTCGGTACATTAAATTTCTGAGAGTGCAGAAAAAAATATCCGCACTCCTTTCCACACCACCCATGAGGTAGAGTACGTAGGCTTTTTTATTTTTTTAATGTGGTATCCCTTTGAGGCCTAATCCACAATATTTCTGCTTGCTTCTCCGTCACATGTGTAGTTCTTTCACTAAAAATGTAATATTCTTGCTGCTTTCCTTGGACGCTCCATTACAGTAGAGGTAGTGGGTAAAATACTTCACTTGAATCTGAATCACTGCGGTTTTCATAGCTAATGACCTGTGGTTTCTCATGATGACTTTCCTCTACTACATAGCCAATTATGTGCTGGTTACCCTCGATATGTTCATCAGGATCTTCAGTGTCACTGTCATCCGTACCGGTAGCTGGAATTTCTGAATCATCCATTATTTCTTCTTCATCAGATTGTGTAGCAGAGTTTGAGCAGGAAACTCCTTGACAAGATACACGTACAATAGAACATTTTAAACCACCTTTCACACAGCTGCACATCCGAACACAATTCTTTGTGCATGTGCAAGATATTTAATGAAGTAACTTGTCAGGCGCTGATGGTAAAGTTATGGCAACAGGAACCAAACCATCAGTTTCTAGTGTCCATCCCCACTGCTCAGGGGGTAATGGAATGCTTTGCCAAAGTTGAACCTGGTGATATACTCGAAGAAAATGTTGTTTTGAAGCTGCTGCTGTCGGGAGAAGTCTTTCAAGTTATACTTGCTGTTTACAGCAAACTGTTGCTTTCCGAAAGCATTTCAGTCGAAAAGAATTTATATCTTTTTCCTCTTTATTACCACCGTAAAGGCCAATGAATAACTTTTCTCCTACGTCAGCTATTACTTCCTGTGTTAATGACTGCTATTAAATACTGCTGCATGTTCTCTTAATTCTTCTCGATTCTGTAAAAGTCTGAAAACTTATGCTTTCCTTGTCCGAAGCAAGAGGAAACTGTGTCACAGCCACTTGCAGCATGAAGGAAAAGGATATAATCTTTCACTGAACTAAGGGAAGCTTGTAGACCGGATGAACTGTACTGTCCTGCAGGCGCTCTGCCGCGACCAAGTTCAGGAAAATTATGTTTCTGTATTCTGGTGTCAAAGCAGTCATAAGTACAAGAAGGTCAACATCTTCTCCAACAACAGCAACGGTTTTTGTGGCATTTAAACACTCATGTATAGCTGTCTGAATAATTAACAAATCTGTATCGTCAGTTGCTTGTTTCACTGAAATACCGTTCTCACTTAGTTTTCCTGACAGTTGACTTATAAATCTTGAATTGGTATGCTCATTTGCTAGAAACTTTTCTTGACTAACAACTTTGGTCTCACACTTGAAGAGTATATCTGTGCTTTGGAGTATGCGAGATCTTCGTTGTCTCTCAGTATTTTTTGTACTAGATTTTGTGTCACTGTATTCATCACACACAATGGCTGCATTTGTGTGGTAATGCTGTTTGATGTAAGAGATCTATGCATCGTAGACTTCATTATAGGTCAGTTCTTGTATGTGTGATGGCCATGCAACACAATGAAGTAGAAAACCCCCATCAACGACGAAAACTGCATCATCCAGGTCTTGAATAGGCTACTTGTGCTAATATTATTGAAAACACTATAAAGTGCAGATTTGTGTGTTTTTCTCATTCCGTGCTCAGTAAATAAAGCAGGTGGCATTGGAGCAAGTTCATACTCAAAATAAGGTTGCAAATCATCAGCACTATCCAATGTGTGTATTATTCTTTGAAAGAGTTGTATCAACAGGAACTACATCTCGAATTTTGACACCTGAATTTACTGTTGCCAGGGGTAGCACTTGGTTATTGCGCTTTAATTTTACATCACAGAAATTTTTTCCAATAATTGCATTCATAGAATCCAATCCAATTTCATAACTTTCGTAGCAGTTTACATTACCATCACCAATCATTCCTGTTGCAACTGACATAATCTGTAAGTTTTCTGAGAAAGGTGGATGGGATAGAAACCATTCCCGAAACTTTTCTGCATCTTAATTGTCTCTCACAATTCTCGAAGGTCGAAGTTCAATGTGCTGCACACTGTATGAACTTCCTAATCCACAAAACTCTTCATGTTTCACATGAAGCTGGCATTCCAAGTATCCACCAACTCAGCACACTGTCAGTTATCCCTCGCCCATGTGTCAAGCTACCTG
>NC_137010.1:37918048-38018048 GCF_032717465.1 Coenobita brevimanus | reverse complement strand
AGTCGTGCGATGCAGGACTGATCTTCCTGGAATCTCAAGGTACTGTCAATGGTACGTCAGTCACAACGATATATTTTGTATAATAGGTAACACATTATAAAGTAAGTCTCCTGCTGTACGGTATGTTACAAAATGTATTTTTTTTTTTTTTTTCGCAGTCAGCACTACAATTTGGGGTAAATAGTTAAATCAATTTGACAGGCAGCAACAGACGATTAAATGGTAATCTTTTTGTCTTTTACGGTAGTCCTTTGCAAAAAGAGCGTACAAAAGGCAGTCTATAACAAGAACTTACTGAAATCCCTTGTATATTGTTTATACCTATTTAAAGACATCTCAGCATTTGGGATCCTAAAATGTAAAAGAATTATTAACGGGGACAGACGTGTGGTAAAATGGTGACGTTTGAGACGCAAAACAAGAGTTGAAGTGTCGTCAACAGAACAGTCAGTCTTGATGAATGCTCCCTCTGCCTCTTCACTTTAATCCATTATTCGTTTTTTTTTTTTTTAACTTCTTCCTTCTTTCTGCCCTTCCTTCCTATTGCTATTCGTGTCTCTCTCCTGCCCTCATTATTACAGCCTTCCTTCCTCCATCTCTTTATCGTCTGTTTTTCTCCAGTTTCTCATTCCTCTTTCTGACCGTTGCTCTCCATCTCATTCCTTCACTCCTTCACTGTCTTACTGCCCTCTTTCTCTAACTCTCCTCTGGCTAACTTCCCTCTGCACTTTTCGTGTAAGCTTAAATATTACCTTATTTGATGACCTGTTTATATCTTCACTGTTCATTCCAGGATTTCCCCTCAGTTGAACTAAAACGTCTGTTGCTAGTCTAAATCAGTTCCTAAAAGAAGGGTTAATGCATAATTACCGGTTGCCTAATTATGTGAGTGCGATGGATTGGAACAGAAAGAAATCACGAGGTAAGAGTGAGGTGTGGAAAGAAACAGTTTAAAGCAGAGAGGTGGCCAGGGTGTGTTGTGGAATGACAAAGAGGGAGAGACAGGTGGTGAGAAGCTGATTAAGATAGATCTACACATCCAAGCTCTGAATGAGTCAACACTGTTCCCTGGAGTGGGTATTAAGGAGCACATCTAAAAAATAAATTACTGCTGAACCAAATTTCTATCATGTAAAAATCTAAATGATATATTTGAAACTCTCTCTCTCCACACACACACACACACACACACACACACACACACACCTTGTAACTAGCGTATTTATTCATTTAAGTGACTTGGAGGTGGGACTGTTCTTGTAAACACCTCCAGCTCTACCACATTACAGCACAGTACAGAGCAATCTAGAGCCTAGGAGAGAACTCAAATTTTCACTGGCAAAAATGCACTTTAAATAAGAGATACACAAAAACAAAGAGGAGAATTGCCCTGGGACTTCGGCGAGCTCTTGTTTCAAACAGCTTGCTGTTAAAAAGTAACTAACAGAGAGATACATGTATGTGGGGCCACTTTTGTCTCAATAGCCTTTAATTAGGCAGTTTTACTAAAGTTGTCGCTAGATGGCGCCACTTCAGATGTCAGCTGATGGCAAATTTGGACTTTCCAGTTCAAGTTACCTCCTATCGTACCATTTTGACTCCAAAGGCCTCCTTTCAAGAAATCCTCCAGGAGCAGAAGAAGCAGAGGAAGAACACTGGCCACTCAATGACCTGCTGGCTACCGCCACAGGTAGTAGTAACAATAACTAATTTTAGGGTAAGAGAGAGAGAGAGAGAGAGAGAGAGAGAGAGAGATCAAGAAGACATGTCGAAATTCCTAAAATGTCCTTCACATATCCAGATGCTATGCCACTAACCAGATCCCACGAAACATTATCTATCTGCCTATCTATCTATCTACATATAACTGACGACAGTAAGTTATGTAACTGGTAGCTATTTCCGTAAGACAGGCCCCCAGCGAACGTATATATATATATAATCATTCGACGGTAACAATTTTTTGTTTTAATAAAGCGAAAAAAAGCAGATAACATACAAAATTAAATAATAGAAACTGGTAGCAGTGTCAGTTTATGAGGTGATGTGGCGCTGTATCTAATATACTATAGAGCGTGCGAGTGTAGTAAGCCACATGGATAGGAGAGAGAGAGATTACCCATTAAGTCTTCAGTAAGAGGATTGAAAAACTTTCTCTCTCTTCTACTGGTAATCCAATCTCAATATCTTCGTAATTTTTATGTAGCGTGAAAGTTATCTACATTTTATTTATGACAAAATTTTTGTCATCCAAGCTGATAGATTGAATACGAAACCATTTTCGGTGAAACCAAGCTGCGCCGTTTTTGTTAAGGCCAAAGTGATACGAAGCCGGCTCAAGCATATGTAACTCAAACCAAGGCCGTCTTTGTATCTCGCCCAAGCGTGGTCGGGAACAGTCTTGTTGCAGCCTGGGGAGAGTGAGAATGGCCAGGAAGGTCAGACATAAAAGACGTGATACCTCGCTAGCTAACCCCTCCGCGTTTCGTCAGGTGACACTAACCTTTACAACTTCAGGTGATTAGAATTGGGCTTTGAGATACTATGCCTGAAAAAAATGGGGGAAATGGAGTTCCCCCGAGCTAAGCCGTGTATTGGACTATATAGCCCCGCTAGAGTTACAGGAGCGAGCTACCACTCCCAGCACGGCTGCCCGGGCGAGGCTCGAACTCGCAATCCCCCGATTACGAGTCCAGCGCGCTACCACTGTGCTACCGCGCCCCCCATACTATGCCTGAGTGAACCCCGATTCGAATTTAGTTTTACTGATGAACTAATGTAGCAATGCGGTGTGCGGAAATGCTCTTCATAACATTGGTTTGTATATTATAATACAGAGGAGGGCAGGAGGATGCAACAGGAAAGACAGAGTAAAGGATGAAGTAAGAGAGGTAGTGAAGGATAAACAATGAAAAAAAAAAAAAAAAAATTCTCAACCATTTTCCACTGGTCATTTAACAACTTCAGAACGATGACGGTTTTTCATGCCATTCTTGCTACAACCAGATAGACTTATTCTAATCAGGACATCTTTCCCTAATGAATAACTTTGAAGCTAGGCTAGTCTTTACCGCGATTTCTTTCGTTCTTGCTACCACCAAACGATTTTATTCATTTTAAAATGGGCTACTCGTTGTGAAAGAATTTTACGGTTTTTAACTCTTACCCCAGGAAATTAAGAGTTTTTATTTATAATTCTACTTGGAAAGGACGTATAACGGTGGAGATTGAACGAAGGATACCTTTCCATTTCCTGTAATAAGTAGAATCGTCTGTTTGCAGGAAGAATAATGTACAAGAATACGTTGTGTGAGTGAAAGCGTTCTCCTCATCAGCCAGTGGTGAGAGAGACATTTCTACTTTACTTTTGCTACCATAAGCGAAACAGATTAATTTGTACCCACTGCACTATGAGCTCATTATTTTGCATTATACTATTTACACCACCAGACGGTTTTCTTCAGCTCTGTAGAGACACTGCAACCTGTGGGAAGTAGATAGAGCCTTAACTATACCCGGTTTTACTTACTTGGCTCAGATTTGTGTACTCTTGCATCTTTTATCATGTGGTTCAGTGAAAGAGAAAATCAAAACTGCAGCTCTTCATTCTTTCCATACCCATTCTCTCTACCTCGGTGAATGCCACCTCTTCTTGCTTCAGTTTCCTGGTTGCATCCTGCAGCTCCTCTCATAGATGATGAAATTCCTGTCTCTGCCCATTTAACTGTTCCTTTTTTTTTTTTTTTGCATGGTGTTGTGGTTAGGCTTCTTTTTGTTCTTGATAATTCTTTTGTCCTTGATATTTCTTTTATTCTTGATATTACCTTTGGTCTTCTTGCTGTGTTTTTTTATATTTCTTTTGTTCTTCATATCTGTTTTGTACATCTTGCTATATTCTCAATGCTGCGAGTATATATGCAAGAGATATATCTTCAGTTTTGGTAGCCTTTTGATACGTCTCCATCTCTCAAGATGTATCCCTACTCCTGACACAAAACTGTTACACCATGAAGTTCGTGGATACCTCGAGCACGACGTGTTGACAAGCTATAATGTTAATCAAAGGCCACTCAACACTTCCAGGGTATTATTTCTTCCAGGCACAGCTGAGGTACACATGCAAAAACACTGGCTTCCCTCTCTCTCTCACTCTCTCTCTCTCTCTCTCACGCTACTTCCGTTCTCACTCACTACTACTCACTGACTGCCCGTTCACTGACTGACTCACACTGACTGTTCCAGAAGGTGGGGCGGACCCATTAAATGCCCCCAGCTCTACCGTTATTGAAGTACAGAATATTCTAGAACCTAGGAGAGAACTCACATTATCTCCCTCAATAATGATCTTCAATAAACAATACACAACAACAGTAATGACAAGAACTCATTCCTAAGGTAAGAGAGAGAAAAATTATACAGACATGTCGACGTTTCTAATATGTTCCATACATGTACAGTACAGATATATAAAACAGTTATCTAATCTTACGGCATAACAGTAAATATATATATATATATATATATATATATATATATATATATATATATATATATACACGAAATTTAAAAGAAATTTTAACTTGGTTTATGGTATACACATATATATATTGGTTTTATATTATTTACAAATTTAAAAGAAATTTATATATATATATATATATATATATATATATATATATATATATATATATATATATATATATATTATTTGGTCGTACCAATAAAAATATGAAGAAATTCGTCGTCGGAGTGTGTCAACGCCATCTGCCCAATGATGTCTATCTACCTGTCTATTGCCAGACGCCATAATCCCGTAAGGGGTGGTCATTTGACTTTGAGTTATTTGTTTTACAAGGAGTGGCACTAACCCTCCACCAACCCACTTGTTGACACGTAGGGAGCACGTATGGTTTGGTTATATGGTTACCACCCAGCGTTGTAAATTTTTTTTGGCTTACAGGAAACCATTTGGCTTGTCACTCAGTGTAAAGCCATCTGTAAAAGAAAGAAAAGCAATAAGAACTGACAGGAAAGATGGGAGAAATAGGAAGAGGGGAGGGCAGGCACATAAAATGAATGATAAAGGCTAAGGAAGAAGTAGGCAGCACTACAAGTGAGTGGATGATGGTCGCCACCAATGATGTCATTGTCATTTATTATGCATCAATATTACCAACAGATGAATATATTTATTTTAAACTACTGCACTACGGTCACGTAATTTATATTGTAATATTTACTATCGTACTATATTCATTTTTGGAGGGAGTTTTCTAAATGGAGGAGCTTGATAAATCCATAATCATTCACTTTTTACTCAAACTTGGCCAACTTTCCCTTTTGAATAGTAAGTTATAACAAAAGATTTTCTGGAATATCATGATAGAGCTACGTAAAATTAGCTGCAAAATCACGAAAATCTTGGTCAAGTTAAAGTAAAAAGACAATTGCTCCTTCACTACAAGAGGTCTTCTCCAAACTGTATCAGATTGATTGCTTGGTAGCCAAAATAAAATAGAAAGCAAGCGATCATAGTGAATGGGTTAAGTAGTAGTAACCAAAATCTCTGAAGCCACAGTCAACACTACACTGGCCATGTTAGGTAGCTGATCACATGGCCACGTTTATAAACTCTCCTAACCTTTAGGTGTGTATCAAAAGTGTTTGCGAATACGTTTGTCTTCTTCATACTGCTGACAAAATACTTCATAATCAATAAATGAATAATAATAGTAACTGCAAAAAAATGGCTCATGACCCGTAGCCCCAAGCCACAGGTCATATAAGTCAATTTTATTATTTTTTATCTTCTTTATATATATATATATATATATATATATATATATATATATATATATATATATATATATATATATATATATATATTGGAGAAACACATGTTACACGCGTGTGTACAAATATACTTTTACGCTTCTAACTGAGAATCGAACCCTGGACCTCTTAAATAGAAGACAGGCATTGATACCACTCGTCCAGCCGTGATGAAAAGCTATAATACCTGTTTTTTTTTTTTTTTTTTTTTACGAACCAGGTAAATTCAATATGGAAGGATATGTTTCAGTCACAACACATTAGGATTATTTCACAGCCCCATGCAACTCGGCAAGTGACAGAGCAGTTTTAATCTATCCCAGACACAACACGAGCGTCTTTAGATGTTGGAGAAACACACATTACACGCGTGTGTACAAATATACTTGTACTTTCCTGACCGGGAATCGAACCCTGGACCTCTAAATAGAAGTCAGGCACTGATATCACTCGACCAGGGGTGATAAAAACCTGAAATTACCTGAATTTTTTGACGAACCAGGTAAATCTATTATGGAAGGATATATTTCAGTCAACACATTAGGACTATATCACAGCATCACAGCCCCACGCAACTCGGCAAGTGACAGAGCAGTTTTAATCTATCCCAGACACAACACGAGCGTCTTTAGATGTTGGAAAAACACATATCACATGCGTGTGTACAAATATACTGGTACGCTCCTGACTGGGAATCGAACCCTGGATCTCTTAGACAGAAGTCAGGCATTGATAAAAGTCAGGCGTGATAAAAGCTGTGTCTGGGATAGATTAAAACTGCTCTGTCACTTGCCGAGTTGCGTGGGGCTGTGATATAATCCTAATGTATTATCCTTCCATAATGGATTTACCTGGTTCGTCAAAAAAATCAGGTGGTTACAGCTTCTATCACGCATGGTTGAGTGGTGTCAGTGCCTGACTTCTATCTAAGAGGTTCAGGGTTCGATTCCCAGTCAGGAGCGTACAAGTATGTATATATATATAGAGAGAGAGAGAGAGAGAATCTATTGAAATGATTAATTTGTAAAAACTCAAAAACAAAACCCTATTAAAGTGCTTAACACTGATAAACCTAACTTACTGATCGCTGCCCTACACGAATATGCAGAGTGTTGGAGAAATACCTTTCAATAAGCTCAGAACGAATAGATCTAACAATAATAAATGCACTCACTATACTATATGATTGTGTGAGATTCTGCATAATTACCGAGATATTAGACAATTTACATTAAATAAGTAAGTCTAGGGGATAAAAGCGAGAAAACTACCATCACCTCAATTATTTTATTCTGACATGGATTTTATGACATTTGGACTGTGTTTACAATAGGTGCTGGAAGTTTCTCCCTCCCTCATTAATACAAGCTTGGGCACGGCGCACAAGTGACTGATGTACTCGTTGAACTACCCCTGGTATGTGTTACAGACCTCCCTGCAACCATCTTGAACTCGGTGCCACAGTGCCTCACGGGTGTTGATTTGTGTTGCGTACACCCTGCTCTTCAGATGACCCCAAAGATAGAAGTCAAGTGGATTTAGGTCAGGTGATCTAGGTGACCAGGCGATGGGACCACCACTTCCATGGTAGTCCCTCGTAGTAAGTGCGAAGTGAGCTGGAGCCCCATCATGCATGAACCACATTTGGCTACGGGTTCTGAGGGGCACATCCTCAAGCAGTATGGGCAGATCATGCTGAAGGAACCTGGTGTACCCATTGGGTGTCAGTCGTTCAGGTAGCAAAAAAGATCCAATTGAATGGTCACCAAGAATACCTGCCCAGACACTGATCGAAAGTTGTTCCTGATGTCCCTTGGTTGTTGCTGCATGTGGATTTTCCGCTGCCCATGTGTGTGTGTGTTATGTACGTTTACTATGCCATCTCTTGTAATGTACCCTCATCCGTAAATAATACCAGTGCAGTAAAATCCGTTGTTCCCTCTCTGTTGACTAAGGAGACATCGTCAGAACACCATTCGTGGGAGATAATCACGTTCACTCAGTGCACGGATATTTTGGTGATGGTATGGGAGCCGGCCATTCCTGTGTACAGTTCGCCATACAGCTAAATGATCTATACCAAATCCTGCACTAAGTCGACGAGTGCTCGTAGACGGATCTTCTGCAATGCCATCAAGAATATCCTCTTCTGCATCAAGTAGGTGCCTATCATGTGGCCTTCCATTGTCTAATGGACGTGCGTTCGGTGTGCCGTTTTCCCGCGGTCGTCTTTCAACAGAGAGGAATGTAGGTCGAGATGGCAGCCTCCGGGTGGGATAATGTTCTCCATACATCCTTACTGCTTCGGATGCATTTCCTCCCGCTGCACCTAAGGTAAGAAGCACTTGGCAAATGTGTATGCTTCCATGTCTGGTGCTTCATCTACACTGCTGGTACTTACCCGTGGTCTCCCCCCTTCTCACGTCGGCTGCACTTGGTGTATCTTTATCCGGTTTCAAAAACATGAAGTACCTTGATCTGCTCCAGGTTCATTATTCATCATATTCAAAGTAGTGTACGGCTCCAAATGTCATAAATCCATGTCAGAATAAAATAACTGAGGTGATGGTAGTTTTCTCGTTTTCATCCTTTAGAGTTATTTAATGTCTATCTATCTATATACCTAGGCTGCTTCCCCCAAGGAAAGGGAGGTAGCCGAGACAGGACTACACATTCCCTATTTACTCATCCATTCGAACACATTCATTCGCATCTTAGCCCCAAAGGGGAGAAGGGACAGATCCACACCGCACCACACCGCACAAGGGTCAACTGCGCAATGCAATCAGTGACATCCTCAGCAAGGCCTGACAGCAGAACTGGTTTACCCCTGCCACATCATAATAGACCCATCCCATTACCCGCACCTGACCTGACTAGCTGATCAGACCAAATGCGGGAGAATATCCCCTCAGGGCTGCGCCATCATTTATTCATTCACAATTTCTCTCCATTTATTTTTGTCACGCACAGCCACTCTTCCTTGCTCAACAGACATCCCTCTCGCATCCAGCCTCTCTTCATACTGTCCATCCATCCTATTTGTGGTCTCCCTCTCAGCCTTACACCTCTCATATCAGATTTACTTATCTTTTTCACCAATCGCTCATTATCCATTCTCTCCATATGCCCAAATCATCGCAACACCCTCTGCTCAACTCTACCAGCCATCTCCCGAACAACTCCAGGTCTCCTTCGCACTTCATCATTTCACACTCGATCCATACGCGTCACTCCACACATACTCCTCAGACACCTCATCTCCATTATATTCAAACTTTTCCTCTCTGCTACACCCATATTCCATGTTTCAGCCCCATATAATGCAGTCGGTACCACAACACCCTCATACAGTCTTCTCTTTACATCCATTCTAAGCGAACGACATCTAAACACTTTTTTCATTCTTCCCAGCACCTTACCTACATCATTCATTCCAAACTTCACTTCAGCATCTATTCTTCCATCCACAGCAACATGTGACCCTAAATATTTAAAACACTCTACCTCCTCAAGCAACTCACCATTCAAAACTATATTCATCCCCCTACCATCTACCAACCTCGTACACTTCATCACTTTACTCTTATTCTCATTTACTTTCATTCTCCTTTCACACACCCTTTATTTAATGTAAAATGTGTAATATCTCGGTAATTATGCAGAATCTCTCATACAGTCATATAGTACAGTGCATTTATTATTGTTTAATCTATTAGTTCTGAGATTATTAAAGGTATTTCTCCAACTCCCTGTGTATATATATATATATATATATATATATATATA
The DNA here is from genome assembly GCF_032717465.1 of Coenobita brevimanus. NCBI lineage: Eukaryota > Metazoa > Arthropoda > Malacostraca > Decapoda > Coenobitidae > Coenobita > Coenobita brevimanus. Next base: position 38,008,427 of record NC_137010.1, on the reverse strand, counting down.
TATATATATATATATATATATATATATATATATATATATATATATATATATATATTGTTACGGAACAGAGAAAACTGTCCCGCAAAGTTCCAGGTTCAAAGCAAAAGAGGTAAAATTACAAGTTAAAGTTTAATGCTCAAACGAACAATTCAACATTCAGGACTCATAAGGATAATGTAATGGCAAAAAACAGGTTAAATACATGGTTAACTGCAATAGCCTCTATTAACACGAAATTAGCAAGAGTAAATTTATCTAAGTCAGCCCTGATAAAATGAGAAAACCGGATAATGCTCAGTGAATGCAAGATATATTATTGCAGATACAAAATATTATTGATAATGGCTGACACCTAAAACATATGAATCACAAAAACCACACTAGGCCTACGAATTAACACCTTATGCTATACAGTACAAGAAAAAATGTAACAACAGTTATACTCAAATTACAAAGCAGCTAGATGGTTGGAGATTTCCTGAGCACTCACAAAAATAATAACAACTGTACAGGGGAGGACAGAGATGTGAACAAAATGAGGAGTAGATCTAAGTGGCACTTAATGCAGAGACTGAGCTCATTATATAGGGGCCAGCAGAGCTTGATACAACTTGTAAGAAGGACGCGCAAATGAAGCCATAGGGGACAAAGAGTTGACACTCCTGCTTTGAACAACAGAAAGAACGACTTACTCTACTATAAGGGTAGAAGGGGGGAGTGAGGTAGAACACGCTCGTGATCAAACATGCAGCATACTGTACGTTAGAATTATACAAAGGATGATGAAATCATAGGCTATGTAACACCTCCCCACAAAGAAAAAGAAATTTACAAAGGAAATTTCTTATTACTCTAAAACAATCTGGCTAAAGTCTAGATAAGCAATCTGCAATAACATTTTCTTTCCCCTTGACATGTTGTATGTCTAATGAATACTCCTGAAGAAGTAGACTCCATCTTGTCAATCTCTGATTTTTATCTTTAAACTTACTAAGGAATTTCAGTGGGTTATGATCGGTATAAATGACTATGGGGTCAAAACCAGAACACAAATAAAATGAAAAATGCTGTTAACCCAAAATCAAGGCCAAAAGCTCTTTCTCAATAGTTGAGTAGTTCTTTTGAGGTGGAGTGAACTTCTTACTGTAATAAGATACAGGGTGTTCAATACCCTGATCATCCTCTTGCAGCAAAACAGCCCCAGCTCCTGTATCACTTGCGTCAACAACCATCTTAAAAGGCTTAGCAAAATTTGGAGTAGCGAGCACTGGCTGACTTAATAGGATAGCTTTAAGTTTGCTGAAAGAGGATTCACAGTTATCGGTCCAGACAAATTTAACTCCCTTTTTCAGTAGGTCCGTAAGTGGTGATACAAGAATTGAAAAGTTAAGAACAAATCTCCTGTAATAACCTACCATTCCCAAAAATCTTTGTAGCTCTTTCCTACTTTTAGGTCTGGGAATATCACTTATAACCTGAACCTTAGCTCCTGGTGGTGCAACATGTCCATCACCAATTACGTACCCAAGGTACTGAACTTTAGCTTGACCAAACTCACACTTTGATAAATTAGCTACAAGATTAGCCTGAACCAAACGCTCAAGAAATTTACTGACATGGCATAGGTGATCTTTCCAGTTGTCACTGAAGATTAATACATCATCAATATAAACAACACACCCTGCCAAACCCTCTGTTACAACATTCATGAGCTTCTGAAAAGTGGCTGGTGCATTCTTCATACCATATGGCATTACAGAACATGCAAAAGTCTTTCCTAGTGTTACAAAACATGAGATCTCCCTAGCACGTTCAGTCATAGGTACTTGTCAGTATCCCTTTAACAAATCAAACTTATTTATGTACCTAGCCTTTCCTATCTTGTCTATGCAATCTTCCACGCGAGGGAGAGGGTAAGTGTCTGTTTTGGTTATCTGATTAACACGTCTGTAGTCGATGCAAAGCCGCTGTGACCCACCTGGCTTAGGGACTAGAGTGACAGGAGAACTCCACTCGCTCTGACAGGGCTCAATCATCTTGTGGTCCAACAGGTAGCCAAGCTCCTTCTGGATGAGAGGAACTTTCACTGGGTTCACACGGTAAGGAGGCAGTTTAATTGGCTTTGCATCTCCAACATCGACATCATGCATCAACACAGTGGTTCTTCCTGGAGTGTCACGGAACACTTGCGGGTACTCCTGCAGTAATGCCGAAAACTCCCGCCTTTCCTCGGGAGGTAGATGAGAAAGCTTAGTCTGGAGATCATTCATGATATCAGGATTCTTCCCCAAACTATCACTCAAACTCATGCTGCATGGGAGAACTTCACTTACAGACTCGGGTGGAACAGCTACCGTGCAGACTACTGTAGGTTATTTTCTTCCCGCCTGTGATATAACTTCAGCATATTGATGTGACAAAGTTGCTTGTTCCTTCTACGAACTGGTGTGGCGATGACATAGTTGACATCACTGAGTTTCTTCTCCACGAAATAAGGACCACTAAACTTGGCTTGAAGAGGTTGCCCATGCACCGGTAGCAGAATCAAAACCTGATCTCCTGGCTGAAAGTGGCGTAACCTGGACTTTTTATCATACCAAGTCTTCATCTTCTAAGCAGCTCCTAAATTCTCTCTCGCCAGCTGTAAGGCAGTGGACAGCCGTTCTTTGAACTTCATCACATACTCCAGCAGGTTGACGTCATCTTCCTCCGACAGCCAGCATTCCTTGAGTAACTTAAGGGGTCCTCTTACTTCATGGCCAAACAGTAGTTCAAAAGGTGAGAAGCCCAGTGGTTCATTTGGAGATTCTCTTGCGGCAAATACAACGAATGGAAGACCTTTTTCCCAGTCTTTCTGATGTTCCAAACAGTATTTCTTGAGCATCGATTTGAGTGTTTGATGATATCTCTCCAACGCTCCTTGGGTCTGGGGATGGTAAGCTGAAGACGTGATCTGGGTGATGCCCAACTCTTTCAGAGACTGCTTGAAAACATTTGACATGAAATTACTTCCCCGGTCTGACTGTACCTCCTTGGGCAGACCAAACTTTGTGAAGAACCCTAGCATTTCCTTAACCACGTTCTTTGCTGAGATATTTCTAAGTGGAATGGCTTCAGGCTAACGAGTAGCCATATCAATCAGGGTCAACACATAAGAAAATCCTGAAGAAGTCTTAGGAAGAGGGCCCACAATATCCACCAACACACGGGTGAATGGCGCCTCAAAAGGAGGAATGGGAACTAGAGGTGCAACCTTTTCGGTCTGATTACACTTCCCCACAACTTGACAGGTGTGACAAGACTTACAATACCAGGAAACATCTCTGAAGATACCTGGCCAGTAGAAGTGTTTCAAAATGCGTGCCACAGTCTTCCTCACTCCAAGGTGTCCTGCCAATCTGGAATCATGAGCCACTCTAATGATATCCTGCCTACAAACACAAGGGATGACAACTTGATGTACAACCTCCCATTCACAGTCGGCTGATGCTGTTGGGGGTCTCCACTTCCTCATAAGTACTCCTGACTTTATATAATAACAAGTAGAAGCACCGGCTGACTCTTCCTCACTGCAAGCAGAGTTAGCTTGACCTTTCAACTCAGGGTCAGCAACTTGCAACTCAACCAACTCTTGACGAGACAAATTATCAACACTACGGGGTACTGCCTCATCTGGTGAGTGGTCCAAATTAGCAAGAAAAGTGTCAGCTAGGATAACATCATCATCATCATTATCCTTTAAGTCACCAGTAACTTTAGACTTAGCCCTAGTGACAGCACATGCAGAGAACACATCAGGGACATCACAATCCTGGGTCGCAGCCACTGGCTCACTAGACAACTGAGGAGCTGGACACACTTGACTTCCACCAATATTATTTCCACATCATGAGAATTTAATTTACCCCTCAAAGCAGGTTCAGTTAATTCAGTTAAAGAATTCTGGGAACTCTCAAGGGTGGACACTAGACCAATTGACTGAATATTTAAAGACTCCTTTTTGTTCACATCACGCTGTCTCCTGAAACATTTCTCCGTAGTATGACCAAGCTTACTACAATAAGTACATTTACTTTTCTGAAATCTAGAGGTGGAGCTGATATTTACTTCCTGAGAAACATCATCTTTATTCTCTTTCCTGTTACCTGTACTCTGAGTAGAGGCAACGTACTTACTCTCAGCTTTCCTTTTTTCTTTAGAATATATCTTGTGAGTGAGAACATATTCATCAGCTAAAACTGCAGCATCAGACAAATTATCTATTCTTTTCTCATCAAGATATAGGCTTACATCTTTATTAATACACCTTTTGAAGTCCTTCAGCAAAATCATCTGCTTAAATTTACCAAAATCAGAATCCACATTCTTAGAATTTAACCACTGCTCTAACAGATCTTCTTTGATTTTTGCATACTCAACATGGGATTGCTTATCTTGCTTATAAGTTGTCCTAAATTTTACTCTATAGGCTTCAGGAACAAGCTCATAGGCCTTAAGAATCAAGCTCTTAACTACATCATAATTATCAGATTGATCCCGAGGCAAAGGTGCATAAGTTACTTGAGCTTTATCGGTGAGAACAGTTTGAAGGAGTACTGGCCAATACTTTTTGGGCCAATTAAAACCTGTAGCTACCCTCTCAAACAACTGAAAATACTTTGTTAAATCAGATTCATTAAAAGGAGGGACAAGTTTAACATTTTTAGCCACATCAAAATCATCAGAGCTAGATGATCCAGTTCCACCTTGTTTCATGCGATACTCATGGTCTGCCTGAATCCTAGCTAGTTCAATTTGTGCCTGAGCCTGTGCCTGTGGCTCCTGAATACGAGCCTGACACTCAGCCTCCTTAGCCTCAGCCTCCTTAGCACGAGCCTGAAACTCAGCCTCCTTAGCACGAGCCTGAAAGTCAGCTTCCTTAGCACGAGCCTCCTGCAGGGCTAGCTGTAACTTAGCTAATTCAATCTGCGTTTGCTCATTTGGAGGAGTTACATTAAACAAGCTTTCATTAATCAAGTCAACAATTTGATCTTTAGAATGATGAGAGCAAACAGCAATTCCCAATTGTTGAGCAACAAGCTTAAGTTCATTCTTTGGTCTGTTTTCTACATCACACACTGTTTGCACGTTTGACAAAAAATCTTTGGCTCCATCAAGCGTAGTAATAGTAGATATCATGAATAAATCACAGTCACAAAATATCAAGCAATATCCTTATGATAATATCCTGAATATCCTGATAAGAGGTCGCCAAATTTATGTCACGGAACAGAGAAAACTGTCCCGCAAAGTTCCAGGTTCAAAACAAAAGAGTTAGGTAAAGTCACAAGTTAAAGTTTAATGCTCAACTAACAACTAAATATTCAGGACTCATAAGGATAATGTAACGGCAAAAAACAGGTTAAATATATGGTTAACTGCAATAGCCTCTATTAACACGAAATTAGCAAGAGTAAATTTATCTAAGTCAGCCCTGATAAAATGAGAAAACCGGATAATGCTCAGTGAATGCAAGATATATTATTACAGATACAAAATATTATTGATAATGGCTGATATCTAAAACACATGAATCACAAAAAGCACACTAGGCCTACGAATTAACACCTTATGCTATACAGTACAAGAAAAAATGTAACAACAGTTATACTCAAATTACACAGCAGCTAGATGGTTGGAGACTTCCTGAGCACTCACAAAAATAATAACAACTGTACAGGGGAGGACCGAGATGTGAACAAAATGAGGAGTAGATCTAAGTGGCAATTAATGCAGAGACTGAGCTCATTATATAGGGGCCAGCAGAGCTTGATACAACTTGTAAGAAGGACGCGCGAATGAAGCCATAGGGGACAAAGAGTTGACACTCCTGCTTTGAACAACAGAAAGAACGACTTACTCTACTATAAGGGTAGAAGGGGGGAGTGAGGTAGAACACGCTCGTGATCAAACATGCAGCATACTGTACGTTAGAATTATACAAAGGATGATGAAATCATAGGCTATGTAACAATATATATATATATATATATATATATATATATATATATATATATATATATATATATATAAAATTGAAATCCTTAATATATTAAAAAAATAAAAAACAAAATCCTAAGAACCTATCACTGATAAACCTAACTTACAAATCACCACCTAGCACTAAAGCCTAAGGACCCAAATAGCTAAACCTAATTAGTCACATCATGCCTACACTAATGGGTGAAATACCGCGACCAACAGAACACCAAAATGATAATGCCTCTCTACATTACACATCTGTATTCATCACCCGCTGACCGTCAGGCAAGGGACATGTATTACAGTAATATAGGAGGCATCAATACATGAAAGAGAACCAGAGGAGTCAGGAGCGAAACTCTTCCATATAGGTCAGCTGTCGACCGTAATCAGGAAACAGGTGCAAAATATTTACATATGTAGAAAAAGTGAAATACCTTGCCCAACAGAACACCGGCTACTGGAAGTGCCCAGGACCTCTCTATCTTGGGCACTTGCTCGTGATATAATATAGTGGACAGCAATGTAAGAAATAGAACCATCAGAAGCAGGGACTGTTCCAAATACGTCAGCTGTCATCCCAAATGAAAGTGCTTTTACAGAATATAAACATATTTACGGCAGATAAAAACTATACCCAAAGACAGTGAAAAAAAAAAAAAAATCACGACACTGATAAACCCGGTCTCCCTCGGAAAAAACATCATTTTATCAATCTAACAAGATTCTCATACTGCAAGATGTCGAAAGGGCGAAATGGACATCTGCGCCACAGTATATTATAGGTGACTCCCGTTCACGAACAAATTGTTTGACCGATATATAACACCACACCACAGACGTCACAGTTAGGTGGAAATCGTATTTTGACATATGGCAAAATATGGGTGAAACGTGTGCAGGTCAACCGCAATCATGAAAAGTTTTATCTTTCTTCCAGGCGACTGGGGCGATTTGCAGTATCTCAGTCGCCAAGGAGCCGCTTACATGTTGGATTATTCAGCCTGGTTCACTGACCCTGCCACAGAAAAATTTGTTGATTTCTTTCCGAGAGAGAGAGACTGGACCGTAGGTCCCGAAGAACGTCCAAAGTCTCCTTCAGTTACACAGTCGACTTTGCAGGTAAGTTACCCGAACAAGGGTAAAACATTCGGTATTTTGTTAATGGTCAGCTGTACTGAACAATTGCTGACCAGGGGAAATGGTTTCAGAGCTTTACCCTGTACGTGCTGTTTCAGCACAAGACCGAGTACGGACACATCAACATTTCTTAACCACTTTATCTGATGACGTATATTTTTACATTAGTTTTGGTCTCCTTCCATATATATATATATATATATATATATATATATATATATATATATATATATATATATATATATATATATATATATATATATATATATATATATATATATATATACATATATATATATATATATATATACACACACACACACACACACACACACACACACACACGAAATAGCCCTTGTACTTGACGGCTAAACGAAAGGTTAATCTCACCATTCCAGTTCGAAAAATCTCACCAAAGCTGAATATAATCATTTAAATGTATAAATAGCCAGATAATACATTCTCAGACTAAAAAGATTAACAACTCCGATTATGAAAAAGACTTGCAATTAGTGCCTGTCGATGGCACAAAGGATCAGATACGCAAACAATGAGTTTTTATAAAGACGGTGTGTGACAGGAGTGAATGTTGCGATGATGGTGGTGATAATTGTGTGTAGTGAGAGCGACAATGTAGGTGATTGGAGGTGGTGGTGGTGGTGGTATGTGGGGAAGGTGGTGCTGCTGGGGTATGTGATAAAATTGATGATAGGGGTGTGTGGCGATGATGTAGTGTATGATAACGGTGATAGTGTGTGATGATAATTATATGGTAATGGTGATGTTGCATGTGGTGATGGTAACTGTGAGAAACGATGGCATCGTGTGTGATAGTGGTGATGCGATGCGGTAATGGTATGTAGTGATATTTTGAAGTGTTAGTGATGGAGACCTTGTGTGTGTGTGTGTGTGTGTGTGTGTGTGTGTGTGTGTGTGTGTGTGTGTGTGTATGTGTGTGTGTGTGTGTGTGTGGCGATGGAGAAGAGTAGCACTGGCTTGGTGTGATGATGAATGTGTGAGGTGGTAGTGGTATGTAGTGGTGATGTAATGGTGATGCACGGAGATGGTATGATGCAATGGTGTCTTAGTGGTGAGGTGAAGTGTGTTATTGACGGTAATTGTGGCGTGCGGTGGTGTGATGATGGTATAGTAAAATAATAATGGCGGTTGATGGTATACCATGATAGTGATGTACGTCAGTGATGTGGTGGATGATGATGGTGTTGCATAATGATGATGATGATGATGGATGGTGGTATACAATAACAATGATATATGGCGATGTAGCGGTGTGAAGGTGGTGGCGGTGATGGTGATGTGAATGATACATAGGCCATACATGTCATTTTTCAAAATTCGCGTATAAATTTGGGGCAAAAAAGTTCGTAGGCTGTTTGATGGTAAAGTGGAAAAAAGAAAAAGAAAATGGTCATGGAACCTTCCTCGAGTTCTCAACTTATAATATTTATATCCCTTAATGGCTTTACTTCAGTTATTAATAAATTTATTTAACTAATAAAAAAGTTGATTTTTTTTTTTTATCCAGCACCGATAATATTAATGACAATATGCGGGGAATACGTAAACTAAATCATATCTTTGATAGGGCTCCACCGAATATACTGAATAAGGTGGCACATAAATTATGTCTCACCAAAAACGCTGTACCAGGTAGGTGAAATATTTGCCACCCCCCCCCCCCCAGCCAGATATGAATTCTACAGTTAAGAATTTCATGGACATTCCTGTTGGATCATCGTCTACTAAAGGTCCTACCGCACTGCCTCCTGTGCTTACAGGTAATGTGCCATCGAAAGTGAGTAAGCACTGTCTCGGCAAATCAGAGACCAGGATATTAAACAAACTGATATCCATGAACATCTTCACTTACAATGTAAGAAGCCGAGCAGAAGATTACAAACTTGATTCCTTAATGACTGAAACATAAAACATTAGTTGGGATATTGTAGGTCTGAGTGAGATCCACAGAAATGAAGAAAAATTAATTCAGCTTCAAGACAGCAGCTACCTGTTCTACTACAGAGGAAGGCAATATGAATGAGTTAGTGGTGTATGATTTCTAATTAACAGAAATCTTGCAGAGTACATTGTTAAATTCTGTTGTGTGTCTGACAGAGCATCATGCATTGTAATAAGACTGCGCAAAAGGTACACTCAAAGTAATTCAGGTATATGCACCAACTTCTCAAAGCTCAGATGAAGAAACAGAAATATTCTTTGACGACATCTCTCAGATTATGGAAGAAGACCAGATATATTATACTCATGGGAGACTTTAATGCAAAAGTTGTCAAATAAAAAACGGAGAAGCACGTACTGGAAAATTCGGAGTAGGAGAAATGAATGACAGTGAGATGGCAAGTTTCGTACAACTGTATAACATGAGAATAATGACCGCATTCTTTCGCAAAAGAACAGGGAGGAAATAGCCTGGAAAAGTCCAAAAAAAAAAAAAAAAAAAAAAAGAATGAAACCGTCTTCATTATAGCAGACCAGAATAACATGATCATAAATGTCACAGTTATTAATTAAGTAAACGTAGGAAGTGACCATAGAATGATGGGTTGCACAGCCAGATTCAGTTTCAGAAGTGAATGAAAGAAGCTGATTAAAAATTAAAAGATATGCCCGACAAAAGTAAGCGAAAACAAAGCAGCCTTCCAGCTGGAAATAACGAACAAATTTCAGGCTCTAAGCTAAGGCGAGTGTGACACTGATAAGTTCAATGATAGACTAACAAAATGCTGCGAGAATCAGCGGAGGTAGTAGGGAAAGCTAATACAACCAGAGCCAACAAGTATTTAAAAATGACCATCGAGCTCATGAAGAGAAGAAAGATGAGTATAAAAACAGAGTCAAATAGAACGAGCGGAACTGAATAATGTTATCAGTAAGAGACAGAAGAAAAACAAAAAAGAAACATTAAAAGCGGAAAATGTTTGAAACAGGTCCGAAGTCAAATGGCACTAGGAAAGCACATATATCACTGAAAGACAAAAACGGTGAAGTAATTAAATGCAGAGATAGGATGGTGAATAGAGTTGATAGTAGGTTACCAGTAGCTAACTTTTCAGCTGACACAAGTAAAATACCAGAGGTAACACCAGACTAAGTAAATATTTCTCTTAAAAGTGTGGAACGAGGGAAGGCCCCAGAAGATGGAATAGTAGCAGATTTACTGTCTGATGCAGGAGTAGACGTACAAAACAGGCTCGTCCACTGATTTTCTCAGTGTATAAAGAAGAAGACATTTCCCAAAACATGGTGTAATGCAAGTTACTTTGCTTTACAAGAAAAGCTACACAAAAGATCTTGGTAACTACCGACCAATTAGCTTATTACCAGTTATTTACAAACTCTTCACTCAAGTCCTTACGAACAGAATAAAAAAACAATTTGGAAGAAAACCAAGCTCATGAACAAGCAGGATTCCGAAGCGGGTATTCGACTACTGATTATCTACACAATGAATCAGCTAATTGAGAAAACTGTAGAATAAACCACTGTGCTAAGGTTTTGTTAAGAAAATGCTTTCGACTCAATAGAGCACATAGCAATTATAAATTCATTACGGGAACAAGGAGTAAACGAGAACATTGTAAAACTGCTCGAAAGCACATATACAGAGGGAACTGTTACAGTAAAATTGCGTAAGACTTAAAAAAAATAATAATAATAATAAATAAGACTGAGAAGGGCGTGTGTCAGAGAGATACAGTTTCACTACAATCATTTACAACATGCCTAGGAAATATTTTCAGAAAGCTAGACTGGAAGAACACAGGAGTAAACATAGAAGGAGAAAAGCTAAACCATTTATGATTTACAGATGACAGTGTCCTAATCTCAGAAACAGCAGAGACATTGCAGGAAACGTTAAATGACAGGTTAAACAGAGAAAGTCTAAGAGTAGGGCTTATGATGAACAAAACTAATGTTTAACTCAAATACACCGGAGTGTCATCAGAATAAGCAAAGAAATTCTTGAAGAAGTCGAGGAGTATAGTTACTTGGGGCAAACACTGAAACTAACGAAAGACCAAGATAACGAAATAAAACGCCGCGATACAACTAGATGGAATGCTTTCGGTAAACATATAGACATCATGAAAATTAGCTTCCCAGTATGTATGAAACGAAAAGTATATAACGAATGTATAATCATTGCTATGAGGAAAGGTTGTGAGATATGGAAACTGACAAAATTGATGGAAAATCAACTGATCCGTTCTCAAAGAGCAATGGAAAGGTCAGTGTTGGGAATATCTTTAAGAGACAGGAGATCAACTTGGATGAGAGAGCAGACTAAAGTCAAAGACGTAAGTTATAAAAGAACAGAAATGAAGGTGGGCAGGTCATGTAACAGGAATAAGAGATAACTGATGGAGTAAGAGGCTGACTGACTGGACTCCAAGAGATTGTAAGCGTAACAGAAAAAGATAGACAGGAGTTGGAGAACTAAGATAGAGAAATATGCATGCAAAATGTGTCAGAGACTGGGTCAGTCAAGGAATTCGTGGAAAAGGTTTGGAAGAGGCCTTTGTTCAGCAGTGGACTTGCAATGGCTGAAGAGAGAGAGAGAGAGAGAGAGAGAGAGAGAGAGAGAGAGAGAGAGAGATTTAAGTAGTTTCTTTATAATTTGGGTGTTTTTCAAACATTTGAAATTTGTTGAAGAATTTGCAATTTTTTATTTCGAATAAGATATTACTTAATATACTGTGTTATGTGATGGTCTTCTTAGTTTGTGAATTGGGATATTTGATTAAAGTTGTTGAGAGAAAGTAAAATAATATAGGATTATGGATAAGTCGTAAGAGGAAGCACGAAGCCAAGTAAAGATTGCACTCTGCTAGTCCAACGTTTTCTTTATGTAAAGAAATAAGATTATACAAAGGTAAACGTGTAATTCATGGTAGTGGTGAGTGGTAAAATGAAGGTGGTGATTTGTCATTATCAGAATTTGCGATGGTTTGATTTGTAATTATATCTGATGATGGTGGCGTGCAGCGCTATTTGTGCAGCAAATATTGGCGGTAATGTGATTGGTGATGCCAGTGGCACGTAGTTTTTCTATGCTGTTGGCATGGTGCGGAATGGTTGGAGTATAGAAAGCGATGATGATAGTAGCAGTGAGAGGTGGTTTATCGTGGCTTATGACAGCGGCAGGGCTGAGGTGGATGGAACGTTTTTGTAGCCTTTCAGTTTCAGTTGCGTAATAGCGCAGAAAAGGACTATTGTATCAAAAGTGCGTGTGTATAATCTCAGAAAACTGCTGTAATAAATTCTGCCTCTGGACGTGCATTCAGAATCACAGTATGTGCCAAAGTGTGTAGATTTCAGTGTTTTCCTATATCAATTTTTATCATACCGTTTTCTTGTAGAAAAGAGAAGCATCCGAAGGTTTAGCTTTAAATATTTTAGTCATGAGATTTTTTTTTTTTTTTTGTCTACGCAAACGTACAATACCAGAAAATTAGGACAAATCACACCAGCCTATACGATTATATAGTCCTTTGCACAGATCACTATAGAAGCGTCCCAGCAACCCAGTATAGTATTCTCGTTGTCGTCATACACGGGAACGAGTCAGTCAGTGAGGAGTCATGACACTGCCCTACAAGGCCATTCTGCTCTCACTTTCCAGCACAAGGTTAGAGTCTTATCACCTAGTCTTGAATGGTGTGGTCTCATAACAATGTCTCCACTAATGAGCACATGTTCAGTCTGTGCACTTGACAAAGTAACCTTGATAACGAACTGGTAATAAATGAGATAAATTCTTCTGTTGATGTCACCAAACCATCAGAATCACTAGCTTGGCAGACTTGGCTCTCTTATCACATTTTTTTGTGCCATATAAAGTTGATTTCATGAACAGATATTATTGTTTAATCTTTGACATTCATCACGCCATTCACTTGTCTGGAGACGGAAGGCCTTAGGTGGACGTTCTCCATCGTCGGAGTCCTCTTGCAAAACCACTGTATCTGGCAGCTTTTTTCCTACCCCGAATCCGACCAGAGCTATTAATTTAAATGTTATATTAGCTGTCTCACACACACACACACACACACACACACACACACACACACACACACACACACACACACACACACAAGTATGAAATATCAGTTGCTGGGGGTGGGAGCAAGTCAGGTAAGTTATAGTGAATAAAATTTTATTATGCCAGGATGATTCGAGTTACCTCATCAGAGTCTTAATTCAGAATAACTTCAAGTTTCAGCCTTAGTTGCAAGTGTTTCAAGTCACACGTCATTAAAATTTTACCTCGAGCCAAAGTTACTTCACAAGTTTTCCAGAAAACAAGTATTTGAGTCGGATTCGAAACTGAGTTGCAAACTCGAGCTTCCAGCACAAGTAGGTTAAGGCAATAACGGAGGCAGGAAAATGGGAGGGAACTAGGAAGGTGGGTTGAGAGAGAGAGAGAGAGAGAGAGAGAGAGAGAGAGGCAGTATGGTGCCTAGAGGCAAGGATGAGTAAAGGCTGAGAGGGAGGAGGAGACCTGTATAGTAGCAGGTAGGAAGGACGTGTTAAATGCAAAAGAAGCATAGGAGGGATGACAGGATAACATTTGGTACTAAAATTGTGCCAGATGAATTAAATCTTATTTTAGTCTTATTTTTGTAAATGACGGGTGATAACACATTTTCCGTTATTTATATACAATCTGACAGTTTATCATGCAGTTACACTTATATTATCGCTATGAATGAAAGTATTAATAGGGAATGATCTAGTGACGCAGGTCACTCCACGATTTTATCTATCTCTGTGAATTTTAACTGACGGTTATAGAAAAGGGAATGTTAGAGAAAACAAAGTGACAGGAGGAAGAACAGAGGTGCTGGCAGTAGCGAGGGAAGAAGTGAAGAAGGGTGGAGGGAAATTTTAAGCGAGGACAAAGTACGCTTTTGATAGCCGCACTCTTCCCTACGATATTCAAAGGGGAATGAAATTGCTACGTTATATCGGTACTGGTTAAGCACTGAAATGACACACATCTGGTTTACATGCCGTTCCAGTTCAACTATCTGACATTTGCGGGGAAATGAGAGGAAAAATACTAGCTAAACTGTTGCGAGGCATGACTCACTGATTCACTGTCGTCAATGGCAATGGCAACCAACACATCATACCAGGCCGTGGGAAACGTCTGTAACAATTTGGGGGCATTACATTACGTGAAAAAATTACTTTATTGGCGTATAGGCTGGATTTGCATGTGATTTATGCTGATTTTCCTGGATTTAGGAAAGTGTGCGGGGACAGGAGATATTATCTCAGGACAAAAAGCTCTCTAATTAGGAAACCTTCCCTTTCCACATTCTTGCTTCTCCGTTTTCGCTTTTACTCTTTTTCGTTAACCAAATTTTTCCCTATTTTAAATTATTTCCCCAATCTAGCTCTCCCACCATACCCATTAGAACTCCCAATATGCAACTGCATTCTCAGTAGTATATTCTAACTTCCTGCGAACCACCTTAACTCCTAACTTCCTCATTCTGACTCCCCATCCCTTTTCCGTCTCTTCAGCATTATAGTTCTTTAACTGTTCATTTCCATATCCTTATTTCTCACCTCCTGACTCTAAATTCCCGCTTCCTGCACTTCCCATTCTATCTGCTACTTCTCCCCAGTATAATTCCCCATCCCCATTTCCCACTCTCAGTCTCTCCACTGCAGCACGTACTTCATTGATGATGGTATAGGCCATCTTTTTAAAGCCTGGGATCTAGGGACCCCATGGGAGCTGTAGAAAATTGTCAGAGGGTTCGTGGTATGGCAACCCTGCTCAGGTTGCCTATTATGCTTCCCCCTTTATCCCCCGTGAATTTTTATGCTACACAGAGCAATGAAATACTTTCCATCGATGTTTAAGTTAGTATTCATAGTTAACAGATTCATAAGAACAGTTGGGACCTGTATATTTTGATTCTAATTTGTCTCACAGAGTGAGCACAGAAAATATCTACAAGGATACATCTGTAATTATAACTAATAAACAAAGTTCAAAACGTTTCGTCTTTGACAAACTGTGTGAAACGAAGCTCTGGGTGCAGCTAAAATTAACTGAAGAAGACATTTAAGTTATCCATAGTAGCAGATAAAATGATGAGGGGATGTCAGACTCTTCCTAGGTCTAAGTCAGGAACTCCCAACCTTTTGCTTCGCACCATCTGATTTTCCGCATCATCTTTGACCCGCCCCCTCACTTGACCAGAGCTTCCATAACTGACAGCCGCTAAACTCTCGAATTTCGTAATGAGAACGACACCGTTAGCCTGTAAACTAGTAAGGAATATATATTCTAATACTTCTTTGAATATGACAATATAACGAGGATTAGGAAGAAGAAATTTTTGCCTATGTAATGCCTGCATATCAAAAAAGTTTATTAAAAAGGGCGGGAGTTAGGGGCTGAACATCCCCCCCCTCCCTCTTACACCGACATATGGATGTCACGCCCATTCCGAGCAGCTCTTTTGTTGTTAGAAAAGCACGAAATAGCAAGGAGGATATACAGTACTACTTTATTGTTCCATACTCTTCTGATTAATGCCCCAAAGTAATTCAGGACCATTGTTCCAAATTTCCTTATCAAAGTGTGCTAGTCAGTAATGGAGGCTGAAATAATATTATTCGCTAACCAGTAGTTCATAGCAAAAAGAATTACCCTATTTCGAGTAATTTAACCAGGTTGGAAACCCCTGGTCTATGTCCTAAACTATAGGAAGTCCCTGGAAAATTTTCATCAACACAAGAATTCCACGGATGGCAAGGGGATGAGAACCACTGGTACAGGAGGGCGGGAAGCGATTGTGCAATACAGACAAATTCCTAATACGATGTGGAGCGTTACGTGGACCTACAGTGCATCGCCCTGGCATATCCATACGTCAATTGCAAGGTGAGAGAGAGAGTCAAATATATTGCCCTTTTTACTATCCATCTACCTGTCTATTACCAGACCCTTAATCTCGTAAGGGGTGGCCACAAACAAATCGCCTCCATGTCGCCCTGTCCCCCGCCATTTCATTGCCCCTCTTCCAGCTCACCCCCCCCCTCTCATATACCTCTCCACTCCATCCCTCCATCTCATCCTTGGCCCCCCCCTTCCTCTCCCCCCCTCCACCTCACTCACATACACTTTCCTCGTCAGTCTCTCGTTCTCCATCCTTTCCACATGGCCTTTTTTACAAGACAGAAATTTAGTAGAAGGTAAGTATTTTTAGATATGTTCGTTAATATCCACTCCAGCGGGCAGTTTCCAATAATTCACAAACTTGGTATGTCACTCCTCTACATCTGGTCAATCCACAGCATCTGCCCACTCCTCTCCATCAAACCGTTTCCTTCCACACCTCTCTCTTACACCGTGATATCTTCCTATGCCAATCCATCTCACTCACATAATTAGGCAACCGGTAATTATGCATTAACCCTTCTCTTAGGCACTGATTCTGACTAGCAACGGACGTTTTACATCATCTGGGGGAAATACTAGAGTTCATAGTCGAGATATAAACAGGTCATCATATAAGGAATTACTTAAGCAGGAACGAAAAGAGTAGAGGAGAGTTACTACGAGGTGCGTTAGAAAAAGAGGACAGTAAGACAGGGAAGGAGTGAAGGAATGAATTGGAGAGCAACGGTCAGAAGGAGTAACGAAAAACTGGAGAATAAAAGCTGATAAAGAGGTGGAGGAAAGAAGCCTGTAATAATGAGGGCAGGAGAGAGACAGGAATAGTAATAGGAAGGAAGGAGAGAAAGAAGGAGGAAACTGAAAAAAATAAAAATAAAAAGAGTAATAATGGAATGAAGGAAAGAGACAGGGAGCACGAATCAAGAGTGACGGTTCTGTTGTCGACACTTCAGCTCTTTGTTTTGCATCTCCAACGTCATTTCACCACATGTCTGTCACCATTAATAATTCTTTTACAGTTTAGGATCCCAAATGTATGATGTGAGATTCCTTTAAATAGGTATAAACAATTTACAAAAAAATTCAGTAAGTCCTAGCTGTAGATTGCCTCTTGTATCCCTTTTTGCAACAGTCGACAGTAACATACAAAAAGATTACCAATTAATCGTCTGTTGCTGCCTAGAAAGCTGATTTAACTATTTATCCCAAATTATAGTGCTGATTGCGGAAAAAAATAACTGTGTAACATACTTATCATTACAGCAAGAGACTTACTTTATGAAGTTTTATCATCCATCCATCCATCATCCAATCCTATGTTGTCCCATGAGGAGCGTAGGATCCTGGGGCTAGACAAGTTGGTCCTGACATTTAAGATGAGAGTGACCAGCCTCACTCATCCCTGAGTGGCATTACGTGAACAATAAACCCCAACCACCCCTTGGATATAAATCTATACATGCTCAATCCGACTGTTGCACCTTAATACCCACTAAGCCACCAGGCACCATAATTTCGTCGTATGGTTACCACCCAGCGTAGTAAATGGTTTTCTGGTGTACAGGAAACCATTTCGCTTGTCGCTCAGTGTACAGTCACCCATAGGCTGAAGGAAGAGGAAAGAATGAAGGAAAGAAAAAAAAAAGTCATCCATAGGCAGAAGGAAAGTAATGAATGAAAGAAAAAAATAACAAAAGAGGTAGAAAGGAAGGAAGGGAGGAAAGGGCAACACCTAAAGCAGCACTACATTAAGTGAATAAATCGTTGCGACAGACGTGCCATTGACAGTACCTTAAGCTTTCCTTAAGACCAGTCCTGCATCCCACGTGTCTTGATTCAGCTCTACGTTTTGTACGAACTGTCAGCATGTTTTTTTTTTTTTCTTACCTTTCCTTCAGAGAGACAAAAACTCCTTGTTATAATCCTCTTACCAACTCAAATAATTTCCATCTGTGAAATTATCCTTTGAATTCATATTTAGTAATGACTCAGGCGGTTACTGCGGGTGGAACGTTTCTTCGTCCTATCCTTAACAGTGAACCTGCTTAGTATGGACATACCTGACTACTACTTCATTAAAAATGGGACACACAAGCCTCTTCATCACGGCAAGGTTGCGTTCCTTTGAAAGAGCATATAAATACTGCGATGGTTATTTGTCCGAAAAAGAAAATTTTTCTGCATTCAAAATTGACTTTCATTTCTACCGCAACATCTGCAAATTAACTTAACGGTTCAAAATATAAACCGAAATCAAAAACAGAAAAAGTACTGAAGTATATCTCAAGGTTAGATGCATAATAAAATAAGTAAATATAAACGCATGTTTTGCAGGACATTTGTTTTACGGGCATGCCTCTTCACTGTATGCATAGTCACTTTTAGCAGCAAAAAACATATGCTTATCATCTGACAGCAATAACAGGAGGTGATAATGGGTTTAGAAATATGTGTAGGGACTCAGAGATAGGTAGACTGATGGAAAGATGTTCATACAGAAGTTATTGATTTGACAAGTAGACTGACAAGTGAACAGATAGACATGCAGTTAAGCAGATAAACAGAGGGGCTGATAGACTGATAAAAAGAAAAAAAAAAAAAGATCAAGCTTACCGCTTCACAACGATGACGTCTGTTCCACTTTATTCATTCTTAAGGGACACCTGTTATGATGTAGGATTTAATGAAGGCTACTTCTACCCTCCTCAATCCCAAAAGTTTCTCTGGAGGCAACAAAAATAAAAAATATAAAAAAAAAAAGGTTACCACTTTCAAGAGACTATAAGAATAATCGTAGCATGTCCTCGTTCTAGTTATATATTTAGCTAGATAGACAGGAAGGCGGATTTCGATCAAATATTGCATGAGAAAATCTCGACAGACAAACAGGTAGAGGCGAAATGAAGTGCTTAAGAGAGTGAGTAGGAAAAATTGCACTGAGAGAGAGAGAGAGAGAGAGAGAGAGAGAGAGAGAGAGAGAGAGAGAGAGAGAGAGAGAGAGAAAGAAAGAGAGAAAAGAAAAAGAGAATAGTGGGATGGATGCCTAGTCTCTAAATGATGCGGGGAGAGAGAGAGAGAGAGAGAGAGAGATTCCAGTAAAATGAGGATGAGATAGGAAGAGAGTATAGCCAGTGCGAGGGAGGAGGAAAGATATATTAAGAAGGAAGGAATGCCTTTCGGTGAGTGGGGGGGGGGTAGACTGAAGCATAAAGGATTGGTGAGGGAGAAAGAGGAAGAAAAGACAGGAGGAAGAATGAAGCACGGGGGGGGGGGGATGGGAAAAAGGAGAGGGACAGAATATGAAAGCAGTTTGTGACAAAATCTAGTAGTTATGGTTTTGAAATTTAAAAGGAAAGAGTTGGAAGTGAGGATGAAAGGAGCAAGGCAAAAGGAATCCACTAAACAACAAGAGGAAAGAAATTGAAGTAGATAAACACAAGAGGTGGGAAGGGTTGTGAGGAGACAAGGAGAAAAATGAGGAGAAAAATAGGAGAGCGATGGAGAGAGGGAAGTGGCAGATCAGCTGGGTTGCTACTGTACAGTGGAAGTAAGAGATGTGGCTCTCCCTCTCTCTTCCTCCCTAAAACACTGAACGAAGGAGTCAACCATTACACGAAGGAACTACAGTATTATCAGTTTCTTTGAGGCTAGGAAAAATATATTTCCTTACAGGAGGCGTAACCGCACACGAGAGAATTTTTTTTTTTAATATATTTACTGTTTACTTAATGGGTAATCTCTCTCTCTCTCTCTCTCTCTCTCTCTCTCTCTCTCTCTCTCTCTCTCTCCTGTTCAGCATAAGTTAACTACAATACACTCGCACGCTCAAAGTTCAGGTATTATATTTTGATTCGTGTGTAATTCACCGGGTCGGTCAGGATCACTTGATGGTCGTGATCGTCAGCTTTTACCCTCCCGGAAGGGAGCTGAGAGCTCATATAGTCCGATCTAAGGGCAAGGCTGTGACCTTCACACACGCACACACCCGTCCCCTTGCTCAAGGGGGACAGTAACCACCCACTTCGTCAGTGAAACTTTTCGCAACCTGAGCGAGGCGCGAACCCCCGTCCACCAGTTGGCAAGCGGGAATGTTACCACTGCACCAGCGTGTGTGTGTGTGTGTGTGTGTGTGTGTGTGTGTGTGTGTGTGTGTGTGTGTGTGTATCCTATATGACTCAGATTTAGTAGATATACTGAGGGTTAGCCAAGCGGCTGCCTTATTGTTTTAAAACAATAAACCAGAGGTCGATGTTGTCGAAGAAGGTCACAGTTTATGCCAACTTAAGCAACATTAACCGATTTAGACCAAACGTGGTGGGTTGGTTGAAGGTTAAGCAATAACGAGGAGATTCTGCTTTGAGAGCAATCAGTCAAAGGTTAAGGTCACATGCCAAGGACAAATTTGGACCCATGTGTCTGTGTGTGAACAAAACTACTGATTAGTTTTTATCGTTTTGGAATCAAACTTATTGGAAGTGCTGATGATCAGAAGAGGTTGGCTTATTGCTTTTTAGAACAATACGGTAGTCAAGATCGGGAGCATATAGTCACTTGAACAGTTTTTATTGATTTAGAGCAAATTTTGTGGAAGGATTTAAAGTAAAGCAAAGACAACGGGGTTTGATTATAGTAAAATCAACCAAACGTTAAGGTCACAGGGAAAAATGAATGTCCAATATCAAATGGCGAGGTCAACTCAAACATTTCTGATCGAATTTAGACTAAACTTCATTGAAGTGTTAAGTTTTAGGTCACAAGATCAAATGTTCTATAGATTCTCAAACTGTTTTGATTCGATTTGAACCAAACTTGGTGGAAAGATGTTGATTTAATCAAGGATGAAATCTGATTCTGCGGACAATAGACAAACACTAAAGATGAAGGGGCAAGGTCAACTCAAACAGCGTGGATTTCATGTGGCCCAGTTGGTGGGATCAAGCAAAAATTAAGTAATTACATCCGCCAAGGAGGTTATGTTTTTGCCAGCTTTGGTTTGCTTGTCTGTTTGTCTGTCTGTTAGCAGAATTACTCAAAAAGTTATGAAAGGATTATGCTGAAACTTTTAAAAGACTTGGTAGGGTATGGCCCAAGGAACAATCCATTAGACTTTGGTTGTGATCTTCGTAGCATCATCCAGATCCAGGAACTTTTTAAAGAATTCTTTACCGTTGCGGGGATACTGCCAATTTCAACATATTTGCTTCTCACGCGAGGAATAATGCCTACAATGTTTGCACAGAAAATACAAAATAACATCTGAAGACCTGCAACACACTCTGCCTTGCCTGAGGTTTGCAATCTCGGATTACTCTTGTTCGATTTGTGAGCAATGGGACGAAGGTCAAAGCCACAGGACTAAATCAAATGTTTGATGTTTAAAACAGTTGGTGGACGTGGGTGCTATGTAGTCACTGAGTGCTCCTCCTAGTAGATATGTTGTAAATGTGAATATACTGTAGATTCTTGAATATCATAAGGTGTAACTGAAATCTGGTTCATTAGATGCTACTTTCGCACCGGCACACACTGCTTCAGCTTTCCTAACCATACGTTCAGTATTAGGATTCAACAAGTTATAGTGCTCCACTTGATCCATAACTCCTCTACTATCTCAGTATCCTGACTACTTGAAGGAATGCATAACCTTATTTCAGCATTACAAAGCCACCCCCATAAACCACCACTAACACCACCACCATCATCACATTACACCATCTCACACCACCACCATCACTACACACCATATTCAGAACATGCAAGTATATCATAGTTACCATACGCCACTATTACCACAACACACCATACTTAATACCACACCACCATTACACACCGCTGCCATTACGACTGCCTTCACCACGTACAATAACTGCACACCATCACACACTGCCACTGTCATCACACACCACACCATCACCACCATACACACTACTATCAACACACACCACACCACACCATCAACACACACAACACCACACCGTCAACACAATCCACCTTATCACCACCAATCTCTATCATCATATTCCATGATAAAGCCACACGTTATACCATCACCAAACTCCCACTACATTACCATCACATAACTCACCACTGTTACCACACACGAGCTCCATCACCACCATATCAAACACCACCATCACAAAACAACCACCGAAATGAAAATCACCACCACACACTTACCACTATCACCACTTACCACACCACCATCATTACCCATTCCACCACCATTACCCTGCACATGCAAAAAATTACCATCACCACACACTGGATTCTCTCTCTCTCTCTCTCTCTCTCTCTCTCTCTCTCTCTCTCTCTCTCTATATATATATATATATATATATATATATATATATATATATATATCCATCATCCAATCCTACGTTGCCCTATGAGGAGCTTAGGAGCCCGGGGCTAGGCAAGTTGGTCCTGACATTTAAGACGAGAGTGACCAGCCTCACTCATCCCTGAGTGGCATTACGTGAATAGTAAACACCAACCACCCCTTGGATATAAACCTTTACCTGCTCAGTCCTATTGGAGCGGCGTAATTACCCACTGAATCACCAGGTGCCAATATATATATATATATATATATATATATATATATATATATATATATATATATATATATATATATATATATATATCGCCACACCACCTCATAAACTGACACTCCTACCAGGCTTCTATTATTTAATGTATGTTTTTTTTTTTTTTTTTTTCACTTAAAATTTTTTTTTTTCGAATAATTTTGTATAGGTTCGCTGGGGCCAGTCTCATCCTGAAATAGCTACCAGTTACATAAATTATTGTCGTCAGTTTTATATATATGGATAAATAGATAGATATAGATAGAGATTGTTCCGTGGGATCTGGTTAGTGGTATAATATCTATGTGTAGGACATTCTAGGAATTTCGACGTCTGATTTTTTTTTTTTCCTCTCTCTCTTACAGTAGATATTAGTTATTGCTACTACTACCTGCGGCGATAGCCAGCAGGTCAGTGAGCGGCCAGTGTTCTTCCTTGCTTCTTCTGTTTCTGGCAGATTTGATGAAAGGAGGCCTTTGGAGCCAAAATGGTGCTATAGGAGGTAACTTGACATGGAGAATCCAAATTTGCCATCAGCTGACACCTGAAGTGGCGCCATCTAGCTACAACTTTAGTAAAATTGTTTAAACTCATTGGAAAAAAAAAGCGGTTCCGTATAAGTGGATCTCTGTTAAAGCTAGTTACTTTTTAACAGCAAACTGTTTGAAACAATAGCCCGCTGCAGGTCCCAGAGCAATTCTGCTCTTTTTGTTATTGTGTACCGGTATTTCTTATTTAAGTGCATTATTGCCAGTGAAAATGTGAGTTCTCTCCTAGGCTCTAGATTATTCTGAACTGTATAATACTAATGGTAGAGTTGGAGGTAATTAAGAGGACTATCCCGCCTCCAAGTCAATTAGACACATGAATCTGCCAATTAGAAGGTGTGTGTGTGTGTGTGTGTGTGTGTGTGTGTGTGTGTGTGAGAGAGAGAGAGAGAGAGAGAGAGAGAGAGAAAGTTTCAAATATAGTAGTTAGGTTTTTACAAGATAGAAATTTAGTTCAGCAGTAATTTTTTTTTTTTTTTAAGCTGAATCACTTACACAGCCTGGATTATAGATCTATCTTTATCAGCTTCTCACCACCCTGTTTCTCCCTCGTGTCAATCTACAGCACACCCTGGCCACCCTTGTCAATCAGACTGTTTCTTTCCACACCTCACTTTTACACTGTAATTTCTTCCTCTCCCAGTCCAGTAATTAGGCAACCGGTAATTATGCATTAACCCTACTCTTAAGTATTGCTTTTGACTAGCAGCAGACGTTTTGGTTCAACTGAGGGAAATCCTAAAATTCATAGTCAAGATATAAACAGGTCATCAAATAACGCAATATTTAAGCATAAACGAAAAGTGCAAAGGAGAGTTAGCAAGAGGAGATTTAGAAAAAAAGGGCAGTAAGACAGTGAAGGAATGAGATGGAGAGCAAAGGTCAGAAGGAAGAAAGAAAAACTGGAGAAAAAAAAAAGATGATAAAGAGATGGAGGGAGGAAGCCTGTAATAATGAGGGCAGGAGAGAGACAGGAATAGTAATAGGAAGGAAAGGGAGAAAGAAGGAGAAGACGGGAAAAAAAAGAGTAATAATAGAATGAAGGAAAGAGACAGATGGAGCATTACCACGACTGACTGTTCTTTTGACATCTCAAACGTCATCATTTCACTAAACGCCTGTCCCCGTTAATAATTATTTTACATTTCAGGATCCCAAATGTATGATGTGTGATTCCTTTAAATAAGTCTATCTATCTATCTATATACCTAGGCTGCTTCCCCCAAGGAAAGGGAGGTAGCCGAGACAGGACGACACACTCCCCATTTACTCATCCATTCAAACACATTCATTCGCATCTTAGCCCCAAGGGGAGAACGGACAGATCCTCACCGCACCACACCGCATAAGGGTCAACTGCGCAATGCAATCAATGACATCCGCAGCAGGGCCCGACAGCAGAGCTGGTTTACCCCTGCCACATCATAACAGACCCATCCCCTTACCCGCACCTGACCTGACTAGCTGATCAGACCAAATGCGGGAGAATATCCCCTCAGGGCTGCGTCATCACTTATTCATTCACAATTTCTCTCCATTTATTTCTGTCACGCACAGCCACTCTTCCTTGCTCAACAGACATCCCTCTCGCATCCAGTGCTTTCTTCACACTGTCCATCCATCCTATTCGTGGTCTTCCTCTCAGCCTTACACCTCTCACATCAGATCTAGTTATCTTTTTCACCAATCGTTCATTATCCATTCTCTTCATATGCCCAAAACATCGCAACACCCTCTACTCAACTCTACCAGCCATCTCCCGAACAACTCCAGTTCTCCTTCGCACTTCATCATTTCCCACTCGATCCATACGTGTCACTCCACACATACTCCTCAGACACCTCATCTCCATTATATTCAAACTTTTCCTCTCTGCTACACCCATATTCCATGTTTCAGCCCCATATAACGCAGTCGGTACCACAACACCCTCATACAACCTTCTCTTTTCATCCATTCTAAGCGAATGACATCTAAACACTTTTTTCATTCCTCCCAGCATCTTTCCTACTTCATTTATTCTAAACTTCACTTCTGCATCTATTCTTCCATCCACAGCAACATGTGACCCTAGATATTTAAAACACTCTACCTCCTCAAGCAACTCGCCATTCAAAGCTATATTCATCCCCCTACCATCTACCAACCTCGTGCACTTCATCACTTTACTCTTATTCTCAATTACTTTCAATTTCCTCCTTTCACACACCCTTCCAAACTCCTCTACCAACTGTCTCAATCTCTCCTCTGAATCAGCCACCAGTGCAGTATCATCTGCAAACAGCAGCTGCTTCAGATTCCACTCTCCACCATCAACATTCACCAGACTCAGACCTCCACCTAAAACTCTTGCATTCACCTCCCTTCCAACACCATCCATGTAAATATTAAACAACCAAGGCGACATCACACATCCCTGTCGCAGCCCCACTCTCACAGGAAACCAGTCACTCACAGCATTTCCCACTCTTACCACGCTCTACTATGTACATAAAAACTTTTCACCCCTTTTTAGTAACCTACCATCGAGTCCATACAATCTTAAAACAATCCACAAAGCCTCCCTATCAATTCTATCATACGCTTTCTCTAAATAAGTAAAAACAATATACAAGAGAATTCAGTAAGTCTTTGTTATAGATTGCCTCTTGTATGCCCTTTTTGCAACAGTCGACAGTAAAATACAAAAAGATTACCAATTAATAGTCTGTTCTTACCTATAAATCTGATTTAACTGCTTACCCCAAATTATAGTGTTGACTGCCGAAAAAAAAAAAAAACTAACGTTTTGTAACATATCATACAGGAAGAGACTTTATGAAGTGTTACCATCCATCCATCTATCCATCATCCAATCCCATGTTGCCCCATGAGGAGCGTAGGAGTCCGGGGCTAGGGAAGTTGGTCCTGACATTTAAGATGAGAATGACCAGCCTCACTCATCCCTGAGTAGCATTAAGTGAACAATAAACCCCAACCACCCCCTCGATATAAACCCACACAGGTTCAATCCGACTGGTGCAACTTGCTTACCCACTAAACCACCATGCGCCATAATATGGTTATATGGTTACCGCTCAGAGTAGTAAATGGTTTCCTGGTGTACTGGAAACCATTTGGCTTGTCACTCAGTGTAGAGTCACCCATAGGCTGAAGAAAGAAGAATGAAGGAAAGACAGAAGCGGAGTGTAAAGTCACACATAGGCAGAAGGAGGAGTAAAGAATGAAGGAAAGAAAAACAGAAGAGGAAGGAAGGAAAAGAGGAAAGGGCAGACACCCAAAGCAGCACATCGAGTGAGTGGATAAATCGTTGCGAAAGACGTGCCATTGACAACTACATTTTGTACAAACTGTCAGCATGTCTACCTTTGCTTCGGAGCGACAAAAAATCCTTGTTAAAATCCGCTTACCATCTCAAATAATTTTTTTCTGTGAAATTATCCTTTCAATTCATATTTAGTAATGACTCAGGCGATTACTGTGGGCGGAACATTTTTCGTCCTATCCTTAAAAGTGAACTTGCCTAGTATGGACATACCTGACTACTACTTCACTGTCATTGGGACGCACAAGCCTCTTCATCACGGCAAGGTTGCGTTCCTTTGAAAGAGATGTAAGTCCCAACCATATAAATACTGCGATGATTATTTGTCCGAAAAAGAAAATTTTTCTCCATTCAAAAGTGACTTTCATTTCTACCGCAACATCGGCAGATTAACTTAACGGTACAAAATATAAACCGAAATTAAAAACAGAATTAATACTGACGTATATCTTAAAGTCAGAGGCATAATGAATAAATATAAATCCATGTTTTGCAGGATATTTACTTTATTGGCATGCCGCTTTACTGTATGCATAGTCACTTCCAGCAGCAAACAACATATGCTCATCATCTGACAGCAACTATAGGAGGTGATAATGGGTTAAGAAATCTGTGTAGGAGCCCAAAGATAAGTAGACTGATGGAAAGATGTTCATACAAAAGATATTGACTTGACAAGTAGACTGACATGTGAATAGATAGATATGCAGTTAAACGGATATACAGAGGGGCTGATAGATTGAAAAAAAGAAAAAAAAAAAAGGATCAAGCTAATCGCTTCACTACGATTACGCCAGTTCTTCCTCCCTTCCACTTCATTCATTCTTAAGGAACAGCTTTTACGATGAAGGATTTAATGAAGGCTATTTCTAACCTCAATTCCAAAAGTTTCTCTGGAGGCAACAAAAATTCTCTCTCTCTCTCTCTCTCTCTCTCTCTCTCTCTCTCTCTCCAGTGGAGTCTCTTTCATCCGAAAGTCTTTTAACCGTAATATGCTATTAACCTTAAGTTTTTACTAAAACGTTCTCATTTCGATTAACCGCAAAAATCTGAAATCTATCCGAAAACACGGCGGGCTGTTTCGAGCCACTAGCGAAACCACATGCCTACTATACCTCATACCAATTAATCTGGCCAGGCATGTATGGCAACATTGTTCCGACCGAGATTCTGATTGGCTGGACGTGTTTGTTCGATATCGTTGTTGCTTAAACCGATACTTTCTTTATTATCAGATGTGATGCTGAGTTTGTCGACAATACAATCGTCAAAAACAGTAAGAAATCCGTTATATACTTAACACCAATGAAATTTGCGTAGGAAGATAGAAATATGAGTCAACAAAGTATTTTAGCAGTCCAAGTCAAGGTCAGCATTCGAACAATTCCTTTAAATCTCCGACACTCGATAATATAACAGAAAATTAAGGAAACCTGCTTAATCTAAGCGTTGGTGTAACACACATTTAAATTTTAAGATCAGTCCGCACCTTTTAACGGTGCCACAACTCTGAATAATTAAAAGTTCTAATGAAAAGACGAGTTGTGCGGGGAGGGAGGTTTGAAAAAATTTCGAAAATCAAAGTAGGCTAAAGGAAAACTATTTCATTTTATCTCCTCTATTATCACAGTACGGGCTGATCTTAAAATTTAAATGTGTGTTACACCAACGCATAGATTAAGCAGGTTTCCTTAATTTTCTGTTATATTATCGAGTGTCGGAGATTTAAAGGAATTGTTCGAATGCTGACCTTGACTTTGACTGCTAAAATACTTTGTTGACTCATATTTCTATCTTCCTACGCAGATTTCATTGTTGTTAAGTATATAACGGATTTCTTATTGCTTTTGACGATTGTACTGTTGACAAACTGAGCATCATATCTGATAATAAAGTAAGTATCGATTTAAGCAACAACGAAATCGAACAAACACCTCCAGCCAATCAGAATTTCGGCAGGAACTAACATACATGCCTGGCCAGATTAATTGGTATGAGATATAGTTAGTTGCCCACTCCCCCACCTGCATCCACCATCTCGGAAGATTTGGATGTTGTGGGAGATGATGTGGATGATGTGGAAATGATTGAATAAGGACACAGAAAATATGAAAAAAACAGTTAGGTTTAAGACTTTATTTGTTCGAATTGCTTACAGTGAATTACGTAATTGTTTTGGTGAAGGTTTATTTAAGTTTATTTGAGTGAAGATTTCTTTAAGTTGACAGTTTCTATTACAGTTTCAAAAGTGCAGTTAGATACTTAGTTACTACAGTGTACTAAGTGTTTTGGTGATGGCTGAGTGGCTTTTGTGGCGCTGGTGGTGGTGGTGGGCTAGACGTCGCCAGAAATGGGGGATGAGTGAGTACAACACTGTTCCCTTGTATCCTACATATTATTACAGTATCTTTTATCCGAAAAAAATCGATTAAACGAAACTTTAAAAGTCCCATGATTTTCGGATAAAAGAGACTCATATATATATATATATATATATATATATATATATATATATATATATATATATATATATATATAGGGCAGCACATTGAAGAGACTAAGAAGAATCGTAGCAGGTCCTAGTTCTACTTTTATATTTAGCTAGATAGGTAGGTAGGCGCATTTAGATCAAATGTTGCACGGCAGAATTGCGACAAACAGGTTGACACGAAATGAAGTGCTTAAGAGAGTCAGGAGGAAAAGAGAGAGAGAGAGAGAGAAAGCGATTCCAATAAAATGAGGAAAGATGGAAGAGTTCCTGCATAGCTAGCGCGAGGGAGGAGAAAAATATAGTTAGAGGGAAGGAATGCCGGTCTGTGAGAGGGGAGGAAGACAGAGGCGTAGAGGATGGGTGAGGGGGAGAAAGTAAAGACAGGAGGAAGAATGAAGTAGTTGGGGAGGGAGGAGTTAGAAATGAAAAAGGTGAGGGACAGAATATGAAAGCAATTTGAGACAGAATCAAGTAGGCTAGTTATGGTTTTGAAATTTAATAGAGTTGGAAGAGAGAATGAAATGAGGAAGGCAAAAGGAATCCACTAAACAAAAAGAGGAGAAAAATTGAAGTCGTTAAATATGAGAGGTGAGAAGAGTCGTGAGGAGACAAGAAGAAAGATGAGGGGGAAAACAAGAGAGCAAAGGAAAGGGAAAAGTGGAACATCAGCTGGGTTGCTACCGTCCAATGGAAGAAATGCGGCTCTCTCTCTCTACCTTTCAATCAGTCTAAATGAAGGAATCAACTATCACACGAAAAACTTAAATGAACTTATGCTTACTTTATTACTATAAAACATATTTAGGATTGTCGGAAATGATTATCTATATGACAGATAAATTATTTCAACCTCTTTACTGATGACTTAATGGGTAATCTCTCTCTCTCTCTCTCTCTCTCTCTCTCTCTCTCTCTCTCTCTCTCTCTCTCTCTCTCTCTCTCTCACTTTCCTATTCTGTGTAAGCACTACATTCACACGCTCAATTTCGGATATTATATTTTGATTGATGTGTGTGTGTGTGTGTGTGTGTGTGTGTGTGTGTGTGTGTGTGTTTCTATCCAATTTGACTCAGATTTGGTGGAAATAATGAGGGTTAATCAAGCGGCTGCCTTATTGTTATAGAACAATAAACCAAAAGTCATTGTTGTAGAAGGTCAAAGTTTACCAATGCCAACTTAACTACCACTTATCTGATTTAGGCCAAACATGGCGGGGGGGTTGAAGATAAAACAATAACGAAGAGATTCTACTTTCCAAACAAGCAGTCAGAGGTTAAGGTCACATGCCAAGGACAAAGTTCGACCCCTGTGTCTGTGTGTGAACTATATGACTAATTAGTTTTTATCATATTAGAATCAGACTTACTGGAAATGCTGATGATCAGAAAAGAGGTTGGCTTATCGTTTTTAATAGGCCAAAGGTCGGGAGCATGTGGTATTTTAAATTTAGACCAAATTATGTTGAAGGATTTAAAGTAAAGCAGAGACAAAAAGATTTGATTTTAGTAAACTTAACCAAAGGTTTAGGTGACAGGAAAAGGTCAATGGCCAATATCAAATGGTGTTGTCAACTCAAACATTTCTGGTCGAATTTAGACTAAACATGATTGAAGTGTTAATTTTAGGGTCACAAGATCAAAATTATGTTCTACCCAGTAATTCAAACCGTTTTGATTCGATCTGAACCAAACTTGGTGAAAAGATTTCGGGTTAATCAAACGTGAAGGTTTTGATTTTGAGGACAATGGGCCAACTCTCAAGATCAATTGACAAGGCCAACTCAAATAGCGTGGATTTTATTTGGACCAGTGGGTGGAAATGTTAAGGATCAAACAAGTATTAAGTAATTATCTCCACCAAGGAGGTTATGTTTTTGTCGGCGTTGGTTTGTTTGTCTGTTTGTCTGTTAGCAGGATAACTCAAAAAGTTATGAACGGATTATGTTGAAATTTTTTGGCGGAGTAGGGTATCGCCTATGGAACAATTCATTAGACTTTGGTGGTGATCTGGATCATCATCCGGATCCAGGAATTTTTTAAATGAATTCTCTACCACTGTGAGATAGTGGCAACTTCAACATTTTTGCTTCTCGATTAATAATGGTTACAATGCTTGCACAAAAAATACAAAATAACATCTCCATAAGATCTACAACACATTCCGCCTTGGCGTAGGTTTGCGATCTCGGATTCTTTATGTTCGATTTGTGAACAATGGGAAGAAAGTCAAAGCCACAGGACCAAATCAAATGTTCCATGTTTAAAGCATTTGGTGGGCGCAGGTGCCGT
The DNA here is from genome assembly GCF_032717465.1 of Coenobita brevimanus. Lineage (NCBI taxonomy): Eukaryota > Metazoa > Arthropoda > Malacostraca > Decapoda > Coenobitidae > Coenobita > Coenobita brevimanus. The sequence goes on along the minus strand of NC_137010.1, from coordinate 37,977,062 downwards.
GTACTCACTGGGTGCTCCTTCTAGTAGATATATTGTACATGTGAATATAGATTCTTGAATACCATAATGCATAACTGTTTCCTGGTTCATTAGATGCTACTTTCGCAACGGCACACACTGCCTTAACTTTCCTAACCAAACGCTCGATGTTAGGATTCCACAAGTTACACTGCTCCATTTCATCCATAACTCCTGCACTATCTCAGTATCCTGAATACCTGAAGGAATGTATAACTTTATTTCAGCATTACCACGTCACCCCCACAAACCACCACCACCACCATTATCACACCACAGCATCACACACCACCACCATCACTGCACACCATATCCATAGCATGTAGATATAGTTACCATACGCCACTATTACCACCACACACCATCCTTATACCCCACCGCCATTACACACCGCTGCCATCACGACCGCCATCACCACGTACCATCACCGCACACCATCACACACACTGCCACCGTCACCATGCACCACACCATCACCACCATACACACCACTAACAATGCACCACACTACACCATCAACACACACAACACCACACCATCAACACAATCAACCTTGTCACCACCAGTCTCTATCATCATATTCCTTGGCAGAGTCACTAGTTACGCCATCATCAAACTCCCATTATATTACCATCACATACCACACCACCATTACCACACACGAACTCCATCACCACCACATCAAACACAACCATCACCAAACCCCACCACCGAAATGATAATCACCACTACACACTGACATCTACAGTATATCACCACTTACCACACCACCATCATTGTACATTCCACCACCATTACCCTACACATACAAACTATCACCACGCACAGGACTCTCTCTCTCTCTCTCTCTCTCTCTCTCTCTCTCTCTCTCTCTCTCTCTCTCTCATGCCACGCCACCTCATAAACTGGTACTCCTACCAGGCTTCTATTATATAATTACCTCCGCCAAGGAGGTTATGTTTTCACCCCCGCCCGTTTGTTTGTTTGTTGGTTGGTTGGTTTATGAACAAGCTCACACAAAAACTCCTGGACGGATTTTCCCGAAACTTGGTAGAAGAATGGGCCTTGGCCCAGAATATACTCCATTACATTTTGGTTCGGATCCGGATAAAGGTGCGGATGCAGGATGTTTTTTTTTTTTTTTTTCCACCTTTAACATTGCGAGATAGGGCGTTGCCGGAAGTATGCCATCTACTGAGTGTCATTCTAGTCTTGTATATTATCTGATTTTTTCGCTTTATTTTCTTTAGAAAAAAAATTATTATTGTCGAATGGTTTTATAGAGGTTCATTGGGGCCTTTCTTACTAAAACAGCTACCAGTTACATAAATTATTGGCGTCAGGTATATATATATATATATATATATATATATATATATATATTGTTCGGTGGGATCTGGTTAGTGATATATAATATCTGGATATCTGAAGGACATTATAGTAATTTCGACATGTCAGATTTTGTTTTTGCTCTCCCTCTCTCTTACCCAAGGCGTTATTATTATTTACCTGTGGCGATGGCCTGCTGGTCAGCGAGTAGCGGGTGTTCTTTTTCTTCCTCTGGATCTTCTGCTTCTGGCGGATTTGTTAAAAAGAGGCCTTTGGAGATATAAAAATGCTACTATATAAGGTAACTTCACATGGAGAATCCAAGTTTACCATCAGCTGAAACCTGAAGTGGCGCCATCTAGCGACAGGTTTAGTAAAATTGCTTAATTTAAGCCTATTGAGACAAAAGTGGTCCCATATAAGTGGATCTCTCTGTTGAAATTAGTTGCTTTTTATCAGCAAACTCTGAAACAAGAGCCTCGCCGCAGGTGCCAGAGCAATTCTATTTTTGTTGTTATTGTGTATTTCTTATTTAAGTGCATTATTACAGGTGAAAATGTGAGTTCTCTCCTAGGCTCTAGATTGTTCTGTACTGTACTGTACTAGTGGTAGAGTTGGAGGTACTTAAGAGGACCGTCCCGCCTCCAAGTCACTTAGACGAATGAATGTGCCAATTACAAGGTGTGTTAGTGTGTGTGTGTGTTAGTGTGTGTGTGTGTGTGTGTGTGTGTGTGTGTGTGTGTGTGTGTGTGTGTGTGTGTGTGTGTGTGTGTGTGTGAGAGAGAGAGAGAGAGAGAGAGAGAGAGAGAGAGAGAGAGGGAGAGGGAGGGAGAGAGAGAGAGAGAGAGTCAAACATATTATTTAGATTTTCACAAGATAGAAATTTAATTCAGCAGTAATTAATTTTTTATATGTTCGTTAATACCCACTCCAGGCGATAGTGTTGAATCATTCACAGCTTGGATGTGTAGATCTATCTTTATCAGCTTCTCACCACCCTGTCTCTCCCTCTTGTCATTCTACAATACACCCTGGTCACCCTTCTCCATTGAACGGTTTCTTTCCACACCTCTCTCTTACGCAGTGATTTCCTCCTGTCGCAATCCTTCTCAATCACATAGTTAGGCAACCGTAATTATGCATTAACCCTTCTCTTAGGTACTGATTTAGACTAAGAACAGACGTGTTATATCAACAGGGGGGAATACTGGAAGTCATAGTCGAGATACAAGCAGATCATCAAATAAGGTAATATTTAAGCAGAGACGAAAAGTGCAGAGGAGAGTTAGTGAGAGATGAGTTAGAAAACAAGGACAGTAAGACAATGAAGGAGTGAAGGAATGAGATGGAGAGCAAAAGTCAGAAGGAGGAAAGAAAAGCTGGAGGAAAAACGAAGATAAAGAGAGGGAGGAGACTGTAATGATTAGAGTAGGAGAGATATATGAATAGTAACTGAGAGTAAGAGAATGCAGAAAATGAAGAAATAGTAATACTGAAATGAAAAGACAGAGGGAGCACTAACCAACACTAACGGTTTCTGTCGAGGACACTTCAACTCTTATTTCGCTTCTCAAAAGTCACCATTTCAGCAGGTGCCTGTCCTCGTTTTTAATTCTTTTACATTTTAGGATCCCAAAGGTATGATGTGAGATTTCTGTAGACAGGTATAAACAATATACAAGAGAAGTCAGTAATTCCTTTTTTGGTTTGCCTCTTGTATGCTCATTTTGCAAAAGTTGACAGTAAAATACAAAAAGACTGTAGTCAGTCGTCTGCTGCTGCCTATAGAGCTTATTTATTCACCCCAAATTAGAGTACTGACTGAAAAAATAACAATCATTTTGTAACATACCATACAGCAAGAGACTTGCTTCATAAAGTGTTACTTAAGGATAGGACGAAAAATGTTTCGCCTTCAGTAATCACCTGAGTTATTAGTAAATATGAATTTGAAGGAAAATTTCACAGAAGAAAATTATTTGAGTTGATAAGAGGATTTAACCCCCTCCCCTTTTTTTTTTCTCTTCGAAGGAAAGGTAAAAAGACATGCTGACAGTTCGTACAAAATGTAGAGCTGAATCAAGACACGTACGATGGAGGACTGGTCTTAAGGGACTCTTAAGGTACTGTCACTGGCACGTCTCTCGCAACGATTTATTTTGTATATTAAAAAGAACTTGCCTGGTATGGTCATACCTGACTAGTCTACCTTCATCATCACTGGGATGCACAAGCCTCTTCAGCACGGCAATGTTAATTTCTGCATTCAAACGTGACTTTTATTTCTATCGCAACATCAGCGAAAATACTTAACAGTACCAAATATAAACTGAAATTAAAAACCGAATTCCTACGGAAGTATATCTAAAAGTCAGAGGCATAGTAAAATAAATAAATGTAAATTCATGTTTTACAGGATATTTACCTTACTGGCACGCCTCTTCATTGTATGCATAGTTATTTCCAACAGCAAGTAACACGCTAATAATCTGACAGCAATTGTAGGAGGTGATAATGGGTATAGAGATCTGTGTAGGGGCTCAGAGATAGGTAGCCTGATGTAAACATGTTCATACAAAAGTTATTGATTTGACAAGTAGACTGACAAGTGAACTGATAGGTATGCAAGTAGATACACAGAAGGACTGACAGACTGATTAAAAAAAAAAAGGATCAAGGTCTCCCGTTCACCACGATGACGTCAGTTCTTACTTTCTTCCGCTTTATTTTCTTAATTCTTAAGGGACACCTCTTATGATGACGGATTTGAAGGCTATTTCTAACCTCCTCAGTTTCAAAAGTTGCTCTACGGGCATAAAAAATGAAATACATAGAAAAAAGATCACCATACTGAAGAGACTGTAACAAGAATCGTAGTTGGTCCTCGTTCTAGTTACATATTTAGCTAGATAGGTAGGTAACCGGATGTAGATCAATTCTTGCATGACTAATTTTCGACAGACAAACAGGTGGAGACGAAATGAAGTGCTTAAGAGCGCTAGTAGGAAAAGCTGCACTGAGAGAGAGAGAGAGAGAGAGAGCGATTCCAATATAATCAGGATGAGATAGGGAAAAAAGGGGTATAACGAGTGCGAGCGAGAGGAGAAAAGATATAGTGAGAGAGAAGGAATGCCGCTTGGTGGGGGGGGGGTAGACAGAAGCATAGAGAAAGGATGAAGGAGAAAGAGGAAGGAAAGACGAAAGGAGGAATGAAACAGAGGGAGGGGATGGGAAAAAGGAGGACAGAATATGTAAGCAGTTTGTGACAATCAAGTAGCTATGGTTTTCAAATTTAGAAGAAAAGAGCTGGAATTAAGGATGAAAGAAGGAAGGCAAAAGAAAAGAAATCCACTAAACAAAAAGAGGAGAGAAAATGAAGTAGCTAAACACAAGAGGTGGGAAGAGTCTTGAGGAGTCAAGGAGAAAAATGAGAAAAATGAGAGCGATGGAGAGAGGAAAGTGGAAGATCAACTGGGTTACTACTGTACAGAGGAAGTAAGAAAAGAGTCTCTCTCTCTCTCTCTCTAAAACAATGAGGGAAACAATCATCTCACGAAGGAACAAAGAGAATTGATAGTTTCTTTGATGTTACGAAAAATTAAGATTTTTTTTTGGAGAGTGATTGATCGTATCGTTCGTTCGTTCGTTTAAAGATTCCCTGCACCTACAGTATAGTGCAGGCCGTGCCATTCATTAGCCCGGTCAGTGGGGTATGAGCTGGTTAAAAAACAGTAAGGGGGAAGGACAGGACCTGGGGATTGCCCAACACACACATCATGTTTCCTGGCTGGCTTTGAGGCGTGTGTGTTTTGATCGTATCTGAGATAATTCTATTTTTAGTCTTTTAACTGATGACTTAATGGTTCTCTCTCTCTCTCTCTCTCTCTCTCTCTCTCTCCTATACAGTGTAAGTTCACTTCACACTCGCTCAAAGCTCGGATATTATATTTTGATTGGTGTGTGTGTGTGTGTGTGTGTGTGTGTGTGAAGAAATACTGAAGGTTAGCCAAGCGGCTGCCTTAATATTTTAGAACAACCAAGAAAAGTTTATCAATGTCAACTTAAGCAACATTTATCCGATTTAGACCAAACTTGGTGGATGGCTTGAAGGTAACGCAATAGCGAAGAGATTCTACTTTGCAAAGTCAGTCTAAGGTTAAGGTCACATGCGAAAGACAAAGTTCGATCTCTCTGTCTGTGTGTGAACAAAATGACTAGTTTTTTTTATCATATCTGAATCAAACATATTGGAAGTGCTAGCGATCAGAAAAGAGGTTGACAATGATTTTTAGGACAATACGGTAGATCAAGGTCGAGAGCATGTGATCACTTGAACAAACAGTTTTTATATGATTTAAGTCTAATTTTGTGGAAGAATTTATGGTAACTGAAAGACAAAGGGATTTGATTCTACTGAAATCAACCAAAGGTTTAGATCACAGGGAAATGTCAACAGCCAATATCAAATGGCGAAGTCAACTCAAATATTTGTGACTGAATTTAGAGTAAACCTGATTGAAGGGAAAATTTTAAGGTCACAAGATCAAATATTTTACCAAGTAACTCAAACCATTTTGATTCGATTTGAACCAAACTTGGTGGATAGAGTTTGGGTTAATCAAGAATGAAGAGATTTGATTTTTAGGACAATAGGCCAACGCTCAAGATGAAGGGACAAGGGCAGGGTTGTGCTGTATCTGAACGGTCAAAATACCGGTGTAACGCTCGATCCTGACTCCCTCACTAATTGACTCCTTGCGTTCATTGCCCATGCGCCGCCGGCTGCCAGACGTATGACTCATTTGCAGCAGAAGCCCTGCAGAGAGAAGAACTAGCAGGATGATTGGTTATTTCGTACGTCAGTGGACTCGGGAATTTTGCCAACTAAATCAGTGCTGATTTCACAGTTCAGTCCCATAATTTTTACCATTTACTCTTACTTGCCATTATCAAGTCTCTTTCTCCTCTGCACCACGTACAATGAGCCTAATTCGGTGGGCCAAAAATAAGTTAAAGACGCATCCCCAGTAAATAAAAGTAGTTGCGTGTTGAGGAAGGCAGATTACTCACTGATATTTTCATTTTGATTGTAGCTATGACCCTATTAAAGCTATTAAAAGAGATTTACATGGCTTACATGTAGTTTATTCGAAATTATGTGTGAATGAAATCAGTGGTTTCGAGATGGTTAAGCCATTGCCAACGATAACGAAGTTGCATAAGCTGTTGATCATGGTGAAGCATAGGTAGAAATGTCAATATATACGAAGTAACAGAAACAGGTTACATATGGTATATATTTAAATGGAATTCCAAAAGATTTTGTTCAGAAACCATTTGACTGTCGATTCAGTGACTATAATTGTGGGAAACGTGCTGAAACCACGAGATATTGCACTGTTAATACAGCTTAATAACCAGTGAGTTTTCTTGTCATTGGCTGCCATCCCTCCAACTCAGACACCCCATTTCATATATTTCTCTCCATTCCATCCCTCCAGCTCATCCTTGGTCTCCCCTCTCATACTCTCCAAGTCAGGCTCTCAACTAACTTCTTACCTTGGCCAAAACATCTCATTATTTGTACTATCTTTTTCATTTACATATTATTTGTTGCAGGTAAAAGTAGCAACAGTTATACATTTGGAAGGCCTCTTTATTTAAGTTGAATTGAACAAGTAAGACCCATGCTGATTTACCAGAAGTGGGTTAGTTAAATAGATGTGGAGTTTAAGATGAAATTCATGGTTAAACACTAATACTAGTTATAAGTTTTAGTGGTTGCATTTTATAAATGAACTATAAGCCATTCTTTGTTTCACCTAAAACAGTACTCTGCTGGTAGCACTGCCGAACTTCAACCTTTCAGCATAGATTATTCACTTCTGGCCAACATTTTAACAAAACCAAATAAGTATTGGAGATTTGATATGGTAAGGCACACCACTGTTTACATTTAGATTAAATGAAGGTCCAAAGAGTCTTATGAGTGAAGGCGGGAGCTGCAGGAGACAGGGAAGAACATACAAGAGTGAAAAAAAAAAAAAAAAAAAAATGGAAGGAAACAGACAAGAGTTTTGCAGTAAATGGAAGTGTTGCTTGATAAAACAATGTAATTACTTGCAGATCATACATTTCATTCCTTGGCGAAGGTAAACAAATAGTCAGGGTTACCAGATTGGCGGTTTTCCCGCTAAATTTGGCTTGTTTTTTCTCTACTCAGCGGGCTAATTCGTATATGGCGGTTTGGCGGGAAATTTGGCGGATTTGTAAAAATGTGCTGAAAATGATGGAAAACTGTTTCTAGTGAAAATATTGAAACCTCCAAACTGCCAACTGGCATCATTAATACTAAAATTGGCAAGTTGGCAACTGCAACAAGCTACTGTTTCCTCATCCACAGATTACTTTCGTGTCCAAAATCCGTGATCACGTTTGAATTATTCTGGTCTGTGTGATTGTTGTGGAAGCTTCAACCCCGATGACCAGAGATTGGAGAAGTTTACATGTGATATTATATCAGTGGTCTGAATGTTCGCACTTGTATTCATGTACTGAACACGCTTACTGCTCACCCTGAATATAATCGGTATGCCTGCTCATTATATTTGTATCAGTTATTAATTGGATTGGATGAGTACTAAGTTTTTTTTTTTTTTTTCAGTAAGGGAGGAACCAAAAGAATGAAAGCATGCAAAATTGTTTCTTCCAAGGAAAATAAAGAGAAAAACGGAGATTCAAATTTAAGATTCGTCTAATTCAAGATACCTGAACACATTCCATTTAAAAGACTGGAGGTCATAAACAGAAGGAAGAACAGATAGAGGAAGAGAGTTCCAGAGCTGACTTACGGTGTATATGAAAGACAGAATAACGGTTGATTCTTGCATTAGAGAGTTAGACAGTTTATTCCATCATTTGCTAGGAAATTGAGATTGATTTTGAATTTCGGTGTTATAAATACAAAAACTGGTTTTGGTTGCGATTTTTGGCGGTTTCTAGGGGTATTTGTCTGGAAAATTTGGGGGGATTTTGGCGGTTTTTCAGCCGAGTTTTGCGGGGAAACCTGACAACAATTTGGGAACCCTGCAAATAGTGCTTGGCATGAGCTTTAGGAGCTGTATCTGAGAATCAAATTTGATAGTGTAAGAGAGCAATATTATTATTTTAGAGGAATGAAATTACTGACTGTCCAGTGATTCTGATTGACCATTCAGAGGAATATATTGAGAAGTGAGAAAAAGTGAGCAGATGGAGAAAACACTTTAATGAATTGTTGAACACAGAGAATGAAAGTAATGCGAGTATAAGTGGCTGGGGAATGGCTGGGAGAAGGAGGGAGGTGAGAAGACAGGAAGAAATCAGTAAGATGGAAGTTGTGGAAGCAATGAAGAAAGTCAAAATTGGGAAAGTCCCAGGAATTGATGAAGTGTGTGGTGAAATGCTGAAGCATGGGGTACAGATAGTAGCAGAATGGATGTGGAAGATGTGCAGATTGCCCTGGGAGGAAGGTAGAGTCCTGGAAGATTGGAAGTCAGGTATAATTATTCGCTTGTACAGAGGGAAAGGGGAAAAAGAAGTGTGTGGTAATCATAGGGGCATTTGTCTTCTTAGTGTATTAGGAAAAGTGTATGGTAGGATACTGACTGACAGAGTTAGGGAAATAACAGAGGAATTAGTTGGAGAAGAACAGGGAGGGAAGAGGTTGTGTAGATCAGATATTCATTCTTAGCTCTTTAGTGGAATACTTTCTAGAGAAGGGAATGAAGTTGTATGCGGCCTTCATGGATTTGGAGAAAGCATATGACAGGGTGGATAGACAAGGGTTATGGAAAGTATTAAGGATTATCTGGGGTAGATGGGAAGTTGTTGAATGTTGTGAAGAGTATGTATGAGGGTGCTAAGGCTGAAGTGTATGTGGATAATGAACTGAGTGAACTTTTCTTTTTTAATGTTGGGTTGAAACAGGTATGTGTCATGTCTCCATGGTTGTTCAGTCTGTATGTGGATGGGGTTATAAAAGAGATACAAGGTAGGGCAATGGATGTTGGAGTGGCCCTCATGAGACAGGGCAGTGTTTGGAAACTCCCTGTACTGTTGTTTGCAGATAATATTGTGTTGTTAAGTGAAGACGAAGGGGAGCTCCAAGGCATGGTGGATGAGTTTGGGAGAGTGTGTAAGACTCTCTCTCTCTCTCTCTCTCTCTCTCTCTCTCTCTCTCTCTCATACAAGTCACAGTTGAAAAAAACGATCATCTTGAAGGAATATATACCTCAGAGATTATGACGTTTGTGAAGTTATTTGGAAAAAGAAGGGAGTTTGACAAGTGTGATGAGTATGAAATTATGGAATGCATTTTGCTCTCTGTGTAAAAAAAAAAAAAAAAAAAAAAAACGTACACTGTATTTATAATTTGTGGGTTGATGAGGTTCTACATGGTTCTGATATTGTGGTGATTAATACAGTGCTACAGTGCAAGTCCCGAATTCAGAAATTTTCAGGATCAAGAGACTTGCGGAAATTTAAAAATCTTGGAAAACTATTTCTCAATCATTACCATCACTTCTATGTATAAACATCCAACTGCTTGGCATTCCCTTCACAGATCACAGTATATATACTATACTGTACTTTATCTCACAGTCATGGTTCTGGTGTGAAAATTTATCAGTAAACAATGAAAATGTTGTCTTCCTGGGGTGAGAAAATCACACAACAAAAAATTATGAACAAAGCCACGTAATTCAAATGAGTCCAGTTTAAGCTGGCTTGGGTGTCTGCAAAGTATTAAAACTCTTTGCCAATACAGTGTTCATACTGGAAGCCAAAACAAGTAATTTTTATTATCATTGTTATCATTGTGTCTGTGGGGGGGGGGGATACATATGATACTGTATTTACAAAACTATGTTGAGTTAACTGTTTTCATCAAATTTTTTTTTAGGAAAACCAGCATTTCGACATCTGGGAAATTTATATTTCGGAATTTGCGCAGTAAGAGGACCATTATTTTGTACGTCAGCAACCACTTGGAGGCAGCTTGGGTGCACTATCTGGTATTGTGCTTATGGGTAGCATATCAGTACCTCTGTTCATGCATTTACTCCAATAACCTTATTCCTTTTAGCTTGCTCAACTCAACATTTGAGTAGTCACATACATTTTCTTAAGTCACAGACAAATAAAAGTAATTATGACTATGAAGTTTGTTTTACTATCTTCTCCCTGTACTTTCCCAGTTTGGAAATTTAATGGAACTGACACCATTTTAAGACTAGAGCAATATGGCACTTGGTTTTTCAGTCAAAGTTTCTTCCATTATATGGGGGCAGAGTGGCTCAGTGGTAGAGCATCAGGCTCAGAACTGGGGGGGGGTCATGAGTTGGAGCCATGCCCAGTAGCTGCCTTGCCGAGAGGGGTAGCACCCTCCTGTCACCTACCAGGGCTATATGATCTGATAGGGGCTAACCCCGGGAAACTGTTATTCCCCTTCTTCCATTATCAGATTCAAATTGAAAGGACTGTCTGGAGGAATGAGTATGACCTGTTAGTTTAAAGATTTATACCCTACTTAAGGAGAATAGAAAGATGGCATGAATATACCTTTATTTACAAGCATGAGTATTTGCAGAAATGAAAATCAATTATAGTAGGAAAGGTTTAAGAAAAATGGTAATCAGGCAGTATTTGTACCAGAAAAATACAATGAAGATGGCTGAAATTTAGATAACAGGCCTAATTAAAGAATAATACATTTACAGGGCAAACGGGATAGGCAAGAATGGAGGCACTCAGTCATAGCCTACACACTCCAGTGTAAAGCAACCTAGCATAACAACCTAACCGAAGGTTAGGCTATATGAATTGGTCACTTTCCACAAGTGGCTACTAGGGCAATTTATATTAATATTTTTAATGAATACATAAAGATATGGCACTGGTACAACTTCCACTAGTGTTACAAAAGCAAAGAAATAATGTATTTCCATCCATCATCCAGTCCTATGTTGTTCCATCAGGAGAGGAGCCCAGGGTTAGGCAAGTTGGTCCTGACATTTAAGACGAGTGACCAGCCTCACTCATCCCTGTGTGGCATCACGTGAGCAGTAAACCCCAACCATCCCTTTGGATATAAACCTACACAGGCTTAATCTGACTGGAGCGCCTTAATTAACCACTAAACCATCAGGTGCCTTAATTAGGTTATATGGTTACCACCTAGCATAGTAAATGGTTTCCTGGTGTACAGGAAGCCACTTGGCTTGTCAGTCAGTGTTGAGTCACCCATAGCCAGAAGAAAGGTGGAGAGACAGAAGAGGGAGTGTAATAATGTATTTAATGAAAACAGAAAGATGTAGGACTGGTACAACTTCCAACTGTGTGTATAAAATAAAAGTATTACTTCTATCTTTAAGAAGATGAACAGAGGAAGGAAAAATAAATTAATTTAAAAATAATCCATACACCAACCTACAGGTGTCCTCCATTCATAAAAATAAAGGGAGAAGGAAATAGATGTGGGTTCATAACATGCATGTATTGTGGTGGAGGCTGTTGGAAGTAGAGGTTTGGTTTATGAGTGTATGCTGGCCTACTCTCTGTGTTACTGAAAACACTGAAAAGGTTCAGCAAAGGGAGATGGTGTGGAACAGGTCCTGAAGGCTGGTGAATACTGATATATATAATGAAAGTATAAAGATATGGCACTGGTACAACATCCACTAGTGTGTACCATAGCAAAATAAGATATAAATATATACAGTATAATGGAAGTTTAATTATATGGCACTGATGAAACTTCCAGTAGTGTTTACTACAACTAAATAATATATACTGAAGGTCAACAGATATGGTACATCACTCATCCTTGTGTAGCAGGGAACCTTGCATTACCAATGGATTCTTTAAAGTGGAAATTATTCCTGCAAATAATTTTTTTTTAGTTCATAGTGAAGGCTTTACCTACAACAGTTGAATTCTCCCTCCTTATGTAGAAATTAAGTACCACTTATATTACACCCAACAAAAGAGCATCTTCATACAGTGCAAGCTTTCACCAGAATAAACAGACCTCCCCTTGTAAGTTTTTATTGGTGAAATAATGGGAAACTTCAGCAGCTGTATCTACAGACGGATGCCCCAATCTCTGATGAGCAGTCTCAGCTAAATTGTCTCCATGCCAACCTGTCTCCAGTCAGCGGATGCCAGATCTAGGTGTCCTAGATCTCTCTCACATACCTCTCCATTCCATCCCTCCACCTCATCTTCTGTATTTCTGTTCCTCTCAATCCATCCTCTTTACTCATACAGTCTCCTAGCTTAAATCACCCTCTGTTTACTCTGTTTTGCTGAACCACGTCAAAGCATCCCTTGTGGATCTTTCTGAAGCTTCCACCCCAACATAACACTGTAAACTTCATTGTTTTGCCTAGGCATATTCATGTTAAATCACGACCTAATTCATATGACTCATTACCATGGCTCCCACTCGTGACTCAATAATATTCATCCTTTCCTTGTACACATAGTGGAACTGTTTTACTGTACTGGCATGCACTGGCCTCATTATGTCCATTCCTATTGGTCTTTCCTTACCGCTACCTCGCTAATAATATCTATCTTCAAAATAATATCTATCTATCTATTGCCAGACGCATTAATCCCTTATACGGGGTGGCCACAAACAAATCGCCAACACGTCACCATGTCCCCTGCCATTTCACAGCCCTGTTCCCAATTCACACCCCTCTCTCTCATATACCTCTCCACTCCATCCCTCCATCTCATCCTTGGCCTTCCCCTCCCTCTCCTCCCCTCCACCTCACTCACATACACCCTCCTCATCAGTCTCTCACTCTCCATCCTCTCCACATGGCCAAACCAACTCAACGCGTTTCTCCTAACGCTTCCTATCACATCCACATCCACACCACAACGCTCTTTCACATCCGCATTTGTCAGTCTATCTCTTCATGTGACTCCACAGGCTCCTTTCAAATAACTCATTTCCACTGCTATCACTCTTGTGTCCCTCCAACAACGTCCAAGCTCCACTTCCATACGTTAGAGTTGATATCACAATACAGTCATGTAATAACTTTTTCATTTCCATGCTCATTTCCCTGTTTCTTATCACTGCCTTCAAGGAACCAGCAACCTTTCTTCCTTATTGTACCCTTTCAGGCACTTCGCCCTCCAAACTTCCATCCATACTCATCACACCACCAACGTACTTAAACGTATTCACATTTTCCATTTCCTCATCATCCAACCTCACTGTACATTCACTGACTTCACCTCTCTCGAAGACAATAACTTTACTCTTCCCTATATTCACCTCTAGATTCTGCTTCTTACACACTCTCCCAAACTCATCCACCAAGCCTTGCAGCTCCCCTTCGTCTTCACTCAACAACACAGTATCATCTGTAAACAACAGTACAGGGAGTTTCCAAACACTGCCCTGTCTCATGAGGGCCACTCCAAAATCCACTGTCCTACCCTGAATCTCTTTTATAACCCCATCCACATACAGATTGAACAACCATGGAGACATGAAACATCACTGTTTCAACTCAACCTTCAAATAGAAAAAACACTCAGTTCACTATCCACACACACTGTAGCCTTAGCACCCTCATACATACTCTTCACAACATTCAACAACTTCCCATCTACTCCATATAGGCTATTCTTAATACTTTCCACAACCCTTGTCTATCCACCCTGTCATATGCTTTCTCCAAATCCATGAAGGCCGCATACAACTTCATTCCCATCTCCTGAAACATTTCCACTAAAGATCTAAGAATGAATATCTGATCTACACAACCACATCCCTTCCTAAAGCCTCCCTGTTCTTCACCAACTAATTCCTCTGTTATTTCCCTAACTCTGTCAGTAAGTATCCTACCATACACTTTTCCTATTACAATAAGAAGACAAATGCCTCTATGATTACCACACACTTCTTTTTCCCCTTTCCCTCTGTACAAGGGAATAATTATACCTGACTTCCAATCTTCCAGGACTCTACCTTCCTCCCAGGGCAATCTGCACATCTTCCACATCCATTCTACTACCATCTGTCCCCCATGCTTCAGCATTTCACCACACACTTCATCAATTCCTGGGGCTTTCCCCATTTTGACTTTCTTCATTGCTTCCACAACTTCCATCTTACTGATTTCTTCCTGTCTTTTCACCTCCCTCCTTCTCCCAGCCATTCCCCAGTCACTTACACTCGCATTACATTCATTCTCTGTGTTCAACAATTCATTAAAGTGTTCTCTCCATCTGTTCACTTTTTCTCACTTCTCAATATATTCCTCTGAATGGTCAATCAGAATCACTGGACAGTCAGTAATTTCATTCCTCTAAAATAATAATATTGCTGTCTTACACTATCAAATTTGATTCTCAGATACAGCTCCTAAAGCTCATGCCAAGCACTATTTGCTTACCATCGCCAAGGAATGAAATGTATGATCTGCAATTAATTACATTGTTTATCAAGCAACACTTCCATTTACTTCAAAACTCTTGTCTGTTTCCTTCCACTTATTTATTTATTTATTTTTTTTTCACTCTTGTATGTTCTTCCCTGTCTCCTGCAGCTCCCGCCTTCACTCATAAGACTCTTTGGACCTTCATTTAATCTAAATGTAAACAGTGGTGTGCCTTACCATATCAAATCTCCAATACTTATTTGGTTTTGTTAAAATGTTGGCCAGAAGTGAATAATCTATGCTAAAAGGTTGAAGTTCGGCAGTGCTACCAGCAGAGTACTGTTTTAGGTGAAACAAAGAATGGCTTATAGTTCATTTATAAAATGCAACCACTAAAACTTATAACTAGTATTAGTGTTTAACCATGAATTTCATCTTAAACTCCACATCTATTTAACTAACCCACTTCTGGTAAATCAGCATGGGTCTTACCTGTTCAATTCAACTTAAATAAAGAAGCCTTCCAAATGTATAACTGTTGCTATTTTTACGTGCAACTAAAAATATGTAAATGAAAAAGATAGTACAAATAATGAGATGTTTTGGCCAAGGTAAGAAGTTAGTTGAGAGTCTGACTTGGAGAGTATGAGAGGGGAGACCAAGGATGAGCTGGAGGGATGGAATGGAGAGAAATATATGAAATGGGGTGTCTGAGTTGGAGGGATGGCAGCCAATGACAAGAAAACTCACTGGTTATTATGCTTTATTAACAGTGCAATATCTCGTGGTTTCTGCACGTTTCACACAATTATAGTCAATCATAGAGGTAGGAGTAGGTAGAGGCAGCATATGGGATTAACCAAGGGTAGGTCAGAGTGAGGCCAACAGACCTGACTCGACCAACATGGCGGCGACCTCTTTGACAGCTGTCTGACTTGGTTCCGCTGACTAGGCGGGAGTGTTTTCTAAGTTGCAAACAGAACAAAATACGTTTTATCTTTATTTATTTATTTAACTATTTTTGCATACTAACCTACAAACTATAATTCACTCTAAAGATACTCACCGGTGAAATGTAATGGATGGGTCAGATTTCTTATCTCCTCTTTCATTACACCCAAATGCGGCACAGTTGGTGGGCATTTTTGGAGACTTAGGTTATTTGATGGAGAGTTACAACTTAGGACAGAACGTCTCACACCCACAGCTGAACTACAACTAAAACCAGAGGTAGAATGAAGTCTACTTTGTTTCTGGCATTCTCCCTGAGGAATACCAGGTGGACATACAGCTGGAGGTATTAAAGGCTTAATAATCTCATGGCCACACCCACAGAGGTAGCATTAGGACTCTTACCTCTATGGGCACAGCCATAAAGGTAGGAGTGCACAGCAATCTTCTTCAAGTCAGGTAGGTGTTGCCGTGACCTCTTGACTTGACCAATATGGCCGTTTGACAGTTCTCTGGCTTCACCGGAGCCTTCTCACGCCGACTCTATCCTATTCCTACCTCTATGTAGTCACTGAATCGACAGTCAAATGGTTTCTGAACAAAATCTCTTGGAATTCCATTTAAATATATACTATATGTAACCTGTGTCTGTTACTTCGTATGTATTGACATTTCTACCTATGCTTCACCATGATCAACAGCTTATGCAACTTCGTTATCGTTGGCAATGGCTTAACCATCTCGAAACCACTGATTACATTCACACAAAATTTAGAAGAAACTACATGTAAGCCATGCAAATCTCTTGTAATAGCTTTAATAGGGTCATAACTACAATCAAAATGAAAATATCAGTGAATAACCTGTCTTCCTCAACACGCAACTACTTTTGTTTACTGAGGATTCGTCTTTAACTTATTTTTGGCCCACCGAATTAGGCTCATTGTACACACAGCAAAAAAACTATCGTTACAGGGGGTCCGATGTGTTTAATACTGAACAACCTGGCTGTCTCGCTAGGGTTGGTAAGCCTGACAGTGGGTGAGTTGCCAAATAGGAGGAGGTAGAAATATGCATGGGAGAAGCAATGGATATAGCTTATAATAAATATGCAACAAACACACGTAGGGATACCAATGGAGGAGGCTGTTATCAAAAACCTTCATTCGTGTGTCATTTTATATCGCGCAGAAGGTGTAACGATAGTTTTTTTGTTGTGTTGTACATGGTTCAGAGGAGAAAGAGACCTGATAATGGCAAGTAAGAGTAAGTGGTAAAAATTATGGGACTGAACTGTGAAATCAGCACGGATTTCTATATATCTATCTCTATACTTAGGCTGCTTTCCCCATGGAAAGGGAGGTAGCCGAGACAGGACGACACACTCCCCATTTACTTATCCATTCAAACACAGTCATTCGCATCTTAGCCCCAAAGGGGAGAAGGGACAGATTTAGTTGGCAAAATTCCCGAGTCCACTGACGTACGAAATAACCAATCATCCTGCTAGTTCTTCTCTCTGCAGGGCTTCAGCTGCGAATGAGTCATACGTCTGGCAGCCGGCGGCGCATGCGCAATAAACGCAAGGAGTCACAATTAGTGAGGGAGTCAGGATCGAGCGCTACACCGGACCACTCTGCTGAAAGCCATGCTCCCCCCCCCAACACAAACTTTGGGTTTTTGGCATTATGAAACCCTTATATATCCCATTGGAGCCCAGTGTCCAGAGTACTGGACAGAACTGGGAATTTTCAAAACTTAATAAAGTAGGGAACCCCCGCGTAGGGACCTATGAGCTTCGCGACTATGAGCCGATAGGCCGAAGGCGGTACGCTTAGTACCCTCCAAGTGCAATGCCTCGCCCAGCAGCTCTGGGATTCAATGGGTTAATGACTGGCAAATTTATCAATTTCTTTAACCCATTGGAGCCCAGTGTCCAGAGTACTGGACAGAACTGGGAATTTTCAAATCTAAATAAAGTAGGGAACCCCCGGGTAGGGACCTATGAGCTTCGAGACTATGAGCCGATAGGCGGAGGGCGGTGTGCTTAGTACCCTCCGAGTGCAATGCCTCGCCCAGCAGCTCTGGGATCCAGTGGGTTTTATATATATCTATTTATATTTATATATATATATATATTTATATTTTTATAGACTGTAGATAGATAGATAGATAGATAGATAGATTGTACATCAGTGCTACTGTACTGCATTCATCCATCCATGATCCATCATCCTGACATTTAAGATGTGAGTAACCAGCCTCACTCATCCCTGAGTGGCATGACGTGAGCAATAAACCTCAACCATCCTTTGGATATAAACCTGCACAGGCTCAGTTCGATTGGAGGGTCTTCTTTAATCTTCTTACAATATACTGGAAAAAAGGCAAAGGACAGAATTGGCAAGATTATGACTAAAATGCAACAACGCTTTTGATGCAGGATAAGATGGTAAGAATAACAAATGCTACAGTGTAAAAATGAAAACTAAGCCATTAATTGTGTGCAATTACCATTTACTTTACTGCTATAACAGCATTAAGTATGAAAAAAAAAAAAAAAAAAAGTGCATCGCTGAACAAGAGGAAAAGGCAGGATATTTTAGCTACCTACCAGCCCTAAACCGGCCAAGTTGGCAACACTTACCAGCTGACGTAGACAACGAAAGTCTCTCTCTCTCTCTCTCTTCATTACAGAGTTTAATAGTATATGAAATTTTTCAAGAAAAAGTGATGGAAGCTGAAATGCCGGACTTTTGGAGAATTTTTAACATTCCTCCCGGACGAAAGTTTTGACGCCTAAATGCAGGACATATCCGGGAAAATCCGGACGTATGGCAACCCTAGACAAGGTCAACTCAAACTGCATGGATTTTATTTGGCCCAGTTGGTGGAAGTGTTAAGGTTCAAGAAAGAATTAAGTATTTATCTCCGCCAAGGAGATAATGTTTTTGCCGGCGTTGGTTTGTTTGTTTGGCTGTTAGCAGAATTACTCAAGAAGTTAGGAAGGGATTTTGCTGAAATTTTTAGGCGGGGTAGAGTGTCGCCTAAGAAATATTCCATTAGATTTGAGTGGTGATCCGGATCATTATCTGCATCCAGAAATGTATTTTACAATTCTCTACCATTGCAGCATAGTGGCAGTTTCAACAATTTTGCTTCTAGCTAGATAATTAATTCCTACAGTGCCTGTACAAAAAATGTGAAAATAACATCTCATCTCCATAAGATCTACCACACACTCCGCCTTCCGGAGGTTTGCAATCTGTGATTGCTCTTGTTCAGTTTGTGAGCAATCGGTCGAAGGTCAAAGCAGCAGGACCAAATCAAATGTTCGATGTTTAAAGCAGCTTGCGGGCACGGGTGTTATGTACTCAGTGAGTGCTTCTTCTTGTATATACTGTACATTTGAGTACAGAGTGTTGAATATGATAATGTAAGAGTTTTCTTGTTCATTAGATGCTACTTTCACAGCAGCACACACTGTATCAGCTTTCCTAACCAAACTCTCCATATTAAGATTCCACATTTTTCCTTCTTTATTTAATCCCTAACTCCTCCATTATCTCAGTATCCTGAAGACTTAAAGGAATGTATAACCTTATTTCTGCATTACCACGCCATCCCCATAAACCACCACAACCACCACCATCACACCACGCCATATTCTTAACATGTAGATCACAATAGTTACCATATCCTCTATTACCACCACACACCATCCTTGTACCCCACCACAATTACAGACAACTGCCATCACAACCGCCATCACCACATACAACCACCGCACACCATTAAACACTGCAACAGTCATCACATCACCATACACACAACTGTCACTGCACCACACCACACCATCAGCACAAACCACACCTCACCATCAACACAATCCACCTTATCACCACCAATCTCTATCACGATATTCCATGACAAAGCCACATGTTATACCACCAACAAACTCCCACTACATTACCATCACATACCACACGACCATTACCACAGATGAGCTCCATCACCACCACATAAACACCATCATCACCAAACACCACCACCGAAATGATAATCACCACTACACACTGCTACCAACCGTTCGTTCGTTCACAGATTCCCTTCACCTACAGTGAAGGCCAGGCCATCCATTACCCTGGTCTGTGGGGGTGAACTGTTTATTAATCGGGGCAAGATGGGGCATAGGCGCAGGGGAGGTCCCTGGGGGCCACCCCGCACCCACGCCAGGTCATCCTGCTTTTTTTTTTTTTTTTTTCTCGGGGGTGGGGCGCGACGCACCACGTCCAGGAGGGTGTTTGGTGGAGTAGCAGCAATGAGGATGGCGGCAGTGGTGCAGAGTGCCTACAGTGAGACAGCAGCAACTTGCGATCGGGGAATGTAGGTGTTGGAGTAGGGGGGTCTACCCTGAGATGGGATGTGGCTGGGCAAAGGAGCAGGTAGTGTAGGAGGGGGTAATGGGTTGTGGCATTGCATTGTCCGCATTCAGTGGTGGGGTGGTTGTCAGTGGAGAGGAGTTCGGTGCAGCACATTTATCCCAGTCGGAGGCGACAAAGGTGAATTAATGACTGGTTTTCTTTGGATATTGTTGGTGGGAGTTGAGAGTACTGTGTCGCTCAAACGTATCATGCAGCAGAGGGGGAGCCTAGTTGCATGTGTTGCTGGTGGTCTGCACAGTTATGGGCAGCTGTTTGTTGTTTAATCATTCTCATGAGTTGGGAGAGGCTGGTCTTGATTTCTATGTCAGGGTGTGGGCGTGTTGTTGCCTGTTTGGTGGTGTTGTCAGCCCTCTCGTTGCCTTTGATTCCAACATGGCCGGGGACCCAGTGTATGGTGATGGTTCCTCCTGCTTCTTGTATCTGTTGGGAAGTGGCGAGGATGTCCGTGATTAGGTGGCAGTTGTCGGTGGGTGAGTGGTACATGAGGGTGAAAACTGCTGCTTTAGAATCTGAATGTATGATGATGATTGACGATGGATTAGTACGGAGGGCATCTCTTAGGGCAGCAACGATGGCAGCTAGCTCAGTTCAAAGTATGGAGGCTCCGTCTGTAAGTCAGAAGCCATGGGAGTAGTCGCTGCTTACAAAGGCTGCTCAGGCTCTGTTGTCCGTGACTGAGCCACCAGTGTAATAGGTGGTGGAGTTTGGGGGTGTGATGGAGGCTGTGTTGTAGGCTTTCCTGTCGAAGCTGCTGGGTGGGGGTTTGTGCTTTGGTTGCTGAGTAGAGGATGTTGAGGTCATATAGAGGGGGGTCCCATGGGGCCTGAGGATTGTAATTGGTGATCAGAGAGTCTGGGCTTGTAGTACGAACTGGGAGAGTTCAAGGGTGTGAATGGCACGGGGAGCACTGTGAAGCCAGCTGCGAGAGAGGGTGTCTGGGTGGAGTTTGGTTGCTGCATGGAGTTGGGAGAGTAAGGGAAGGGGGGAGGCTCTGCGAGCAAGTTTGATTGCAAGTCCCACCACCCTTGCCTGTATGCAGTGACTTAGGGATTCTAGCTCACATTCAAGATGGAGGTTGCATAAGCAGGTCCATCGTGGTGAGCCGGTCATGATTCTCATGGCGTTGTTTTGGATGACCTTGAGTTTTTCAAGCAGGTGTGATTCGATGGCTGGGAGAACAGGGGCAGCATAGTCAACGATGGACCTGATGGCTTGAATGTAATAAAGGCAGAGGTCTTTGAAGGATGCGCCTTCCCCCTTACCTGCCAGGGCTCTGAGTGTGGAGATGCATAGTTGGGTTTTCTCCCGAAGTTGCGTAATTTCTGGTTTGAATGAGAGTTGGGAGTCTACAGTTATGCCTAGGTATTGATGGATGGTGACATATTCTATAGGTGTTTGCCGAAGGTGTAGGTGGTGATTGGGGGGCCTGGTGCATATAGGTAAGGCATTGGCTTTATGTACATTGATTTTTAGGCCCAGCTCCCTGCATTCGTGATGGAGCTTTGAAAATGTTCCTTGTGCCCTGGTGTGGTATGGGCCTTTGTGGACGACATGTGCAAGATCGTGTGCATTGCAGAGGTGAGTCCCAGGTCCTAGACCTATGTGGAGGAGGTTTTCCATCAGGGCACTGAAGAAGGTAGGGCTTAGTATGCTGCCTTGTGGGGTTCCATTATGGTGCTTGTAGGGGGAGGAGGTGTGGCCTTGGAAGCGGACCGTCATTTCAGGGCAGCAGAAAAAGTCTCTGCGCCAGGAGAGGAGGTGACCCTTCACTCCCCTGAGTGCTAGAGTTGCGAGGATGGCCTCTGGACATGCGAGCTTGAAGGCCTTCTCGAGGTCGATGAAGGTGGTGAGTCCTTTGCCTCCACGGAGCTCAGATACAAATGAGCTGAGGCATTCTGCTGCCCCTTTGCCTCTGGTGCAGACGAAGATATGGCTGTGTATGGGAGGCAGGCACAAGGTGAGGTGGCATGCTACCATTCTCTTGGCAACTTTGCCGAGACAGCTGAGGAGAGAGATGGGTTTGTGGCTTTCAGGGTCATTGGGTTTTGGAATGAGATGGATTACAGCATGCTTCCACTGTGGCAGTAACTGGCCTAGGGTCCAGGAGTGGTTGAGGTCTAGGTAGGCTTCTCTTGCCACTGGACCAGCATGTGAGAGCATGCTGTAGGTGATCCCGTCAGGGCCTGGGGCAGTGCTGGAGCTTGATTTGCAGGCCTGTGCGAATTCATGTCGTATAAAGGTGCGGTCAGACTCAGCTGGGGAGTTTTGGCTGGTGCGTATGAGCTCAGTCCTGTGTTGGTGGAGGGCCTTTTTCCCCAGCCTTGTGTCATTTATAAGTTGTACGCTGAAGGTGCGTGAGGCGAACTCCTCAGCCATGTTCTCGGCTTTGCCACGGGGGTCTGGGTGGGTGGGGGGCTGGCGGGAAGTGGGCTGGAGGCCACCTTTAACTTTTTCCAGATGGTGCCAAGATTTGTGTTAGCCCCAAAGGAGTTGCACCATTCCAGCCATGTTTGGTTCTGTATACTATTTTTTTCGGCGAAGGAGTATCAGATGATAGCTTGAAGATAGCGGAGTGCGTCCTGGGTGCGGTTGGCCCTGTAAATCTTCTTTGCTCTGTTTAGGTGGTGGTTGAGCTCCTTGACCCTGGTTCAGTAAAACCAATGATCCCTGTGATGGCGCTTTGGGGGGAACTGTGGTGGGGATGGTGGCTCTTGTTGCTGCTTGAAAGGCAGCTGTGACTTGGGCGGCGTGTTCCTCCAGGTCACGAGAGGGGAAGGTGGTGATTAGGCCGTCGAGGGTGGCGGTGTATGACCGCCAATTGGCGTGTTTGGTGTTCCATCTGGGTGGTGGTCCGGGGGGTCTGGGGAGGGGGGGAGATTCCGATGGTGCATAGTAGGGCATGATGGTCGGAGGTTAGAGTTGGGTGGATCTCCCATCGAGACTGGTGTGCCAGGGTGGATGAAATGAAGGAAAGGTCTAGCCTGCCTCCATGTAGATGTGTTGGGATATTGGGGTCGTTGAGGAGAGAGATGGAGGTCGTGTCCTCCATTAGGACGGCTAGGTGGTGGCCTGCGGGGTTCATGGGGCCGCAGGATCCGAGGCAAGGGTGGTGAGCAATCATGTTGCCCCTAACGAGAATTTGATCTGTTCCTAAGAGTGTGAAAATCTCCTCGAGAGAAAGGTTAGCAGTGGTGGGGCGATACACGTTAAAGATGTGTTGTGGCCATTTGCTAGGGTGATGTCCACCATAGGAATGCTACCAATATCAACACTTACCAAACCACCATCATTATACATTCCACCGCCATTACCATACACATGCAAACCATTACAATCACAAGACACCAGTCACTCTCTCTCTCATATATATATATATATATATATATATATATATATATATATATACCGCCACACCACCTCATAAACTGATACTCCTACCAGGCTTCTATTATATAATTTTGTATGTTATCTGATTTTTTCCCGTTATTTTCTTTAGAAAATAAAACATTTTTATAATCACCGAATGGTTTTATATAGGTTCATTGGGGCCTGACTTACTAAAATAGCTACTAGTTACATAAATTATTGGCGTCTAGTTACATAAATTATTGGAGCTTGTGGAGTCACGTGGAGAGACAGGCTGACGAATGAGGATATAAAGGAGCGTTGTGGTGTTGATGTGGATGTGATAGGAAGCGTTGTGAGGAACACACTGAGGTGGTTTGGCCATGTGGAGAGGATGGAGGGTGAAAGACTGACGAAGAGAGTGTATGTGAGTGAGGTGGAGGGTGGAAGAGGGAGGGGGAGACCGAGGATGAGATGGAGGGATGGGGTGGAGAGGTATATGAGAGAGGGGGGTGTGAGTTGGGAGCAGGGTAGTGAAATGGCGGGGGACAGGGCGACTTGGAGGCGATTTGTTTGTGGCCACCCCAAACGGGATTGAGGCGTCTGGCAATAGATAGATAGATAGATATATATCCCATTGGCTCCCAGGGTTCCTGGGCAAGGGAATGTGTTGGCAGGTTACTAAGTATACCGCCCGCTTGCTATCGGGCCCTGACTGTATGGCTTTTTACCACAGCGAGGGACATATCACTGCTTCATGGAGCTATACATCCTACTATCCCTCACCAGTGTAGTGGCCTTCATTGATTTAAAGAGTGCATTTGATGTTCCCAACAGAGACATCATCCTCGACCAGCTAGTGGATTTTGGAGTTACGGGTTGCTTGTCTGATAGGTCCACTTGTGTTCTTTTTAAGGGTGCATACAGCACTGCTAAGGATTTCGAGCTTGGTAGTCCACAAGGTGGTGTCCTTAATCCTTTTTTTGTTTAATATCCTCATATATCGTTTACGCACCCTCCTTCCTGACATCCCTGGAGCCACAATTACTTGCTACGCTGATGACTTCTGCATTCATTCAAATTTCCGTACAGATCTGCAACGTTTTTATTTCACTTGTTTCATGAGTCGGCTTCCAAATGCGGACTCATTATCTCTCCAGAAAAGAGTAGATCTTCATCTCCCGTCCAGCAAGATCACTGCCTGTATTCTCTGTCGGAGATTGTGTTATCCCTTTGTGCACAGAGTACCTTTATCTGGGGGCGCCTGTACGGATTTCTCCCTCCATTCCTGCAAGACAACGCATGCATCCGATTGTTCAGGATCTGCTGACCCGGCTACAGCGACGCCTAAAACGTCCCAAGTGGCTCACTAATTATGCTGCCGGGGTGTCTATTCCTATAGCACGAACCATATACACTGCATTCATTCGATCAGTTGTTGACTATCTCTCCCCTGCTCTTTTTCAACTTTCCAGAACAGCCTTACAACCTCTCGAGAAGTTCCAAAATGCAGTAGTGAGACTCATCCTGGGCTGCCCTGGCTCAACCAGAAATGTCAGCATGCAACTTGAACCAACCTTCCACCACTTGTGGAGAGAATATACTCTGTGGTTACATACTTCAGCGTTAAGTGCCTGCATTATCCTCACCTTTCTCCCCACTACTCTCACATCATTCGGACTTCCCTTGATCCCACTACACCAAGGCCTCTGATTTGCATTGGTGGCCGCACACTAGTTAATATTGTTTGTTCAAACGTCCGACAGCTAAACATCAATCTACAGGTGCTTGCTGAGGAGGTGGACTATGGCATTCCACCTTGGCAGACCCCTGTGCCTGCTATCTCATACACTCCGGCCTCCAAGACTGACCTGCCTCAGCTTCAGAAACAGCTATCTTTGGAGACCATCGCCAGTCTGTCATCTTCCCTCCCTTCGGCCCACCATATCTATGCTGATGGCTCCCTGCAGGAGGATGGCAGTGCTGGCAGTGCTGTATTATCCCCAAGTCTGGACCCACCTCAAGGGGGCTGGTTGGGCTATCGTCTGCCAACCTCATCGAGCTCTATGTATTGTGAACTAAATGGACTCCTGGATGCAGTTACTTTATCAATACGAACGAACAACAGCAGTTTGATCATCTGTGACTCACAGCCGGCCCTCCATGCCCTCTCCTTTCCCAGGCCTGTATATCAACACCTTGTTACACAGATACTCCGTCAATTGGCCACTGCCCGCGATCGTTCACTTGTGATGCACTTTCTGTGGATTCCCTCTCATACTGGCCTCACAGCAAACAACACTGCTGACCTCCCTGCAAGGACTGCATGTTGACTGGATCTGCCCGCTGTGGATGCTACTAATGCCTCCCCTATTTGCTACAAGCAGATAATACGCAGAGCTGCCCGCTCCCCTATTCTCCACCGTAGAAATACTGAGAGGGCTCACAGTGCGTCCATCCAGCATTATGACCACTTTCTCTATCGTCCCCATAGATATCATTGCAGTGGTCTTATGGTTCGTTGTCATAACGTGGTGTGTGCCCACCTCAGACTGGGCTACCGACCTGTGTGGCAGGTGGCAGGGACGGGCAATGCACCTCATTTCTCCTCCTGTAATCTGTGTGACGCACCCAGTGCCAACACCCTTGACCATTATTGCCTGCAATGTCCACTTGTCTCTGATTTAATACCACTTGGACTCACATTAGTGGACACTTGTAAACATTTTGTTGGTAGATGATAACCTAGATGTTATTCTCATGCGTCATCCAGACTTTGGTGGGTGTTAATTTGTTATAGCTAGACAGCATGTCCTGCGTGGCACGAGTTCCCCTGTACTCACCTCACAAATGGCTGCGTGGCACTGTACTAGGTTTGTCGCCATCGGGCTTTATAAATTAATCAAATCAAATCAATCCACCTATCGGCTAATAGTCGCGAAGCTCATAGGTCCCTACTTGTGGGTTCCCTACTTTATTAACTTTTGAAAATTCCCAGTTCCGTCCTATACTGAGGACACTAGGCTCAAATGGGATATATATATATATATATATATATATATATATATATATATATATATATATATAGAGAGAGAGAGAGAGAGAGAGAGAGAGAGAGAGAGTGGAACCTCGGTCCTCGAACGTCTCACATGTCGAACAAATCGGACCTCGACCAAAAAATTCAAGAAATTTTTGCTCCAGAGGTTGACCAAAATATCGGACCTCGACCAACCTGAACGTAGCCAAACGAAGGGAAGCTGGCCGACCGACAGTCACGCGTCCACCTTTGTTGTTCATCAACGTGGTTGTCCTGCTGTGCTTCACATTTTTCTTGATTCAGTGCAGTATGAGCCCTTAATAATGGCTCCAAAGAAAGCACGTTCATCATGGCAGCGAAAAGAGGAAAGTAGTGCGGAAAATAATTGAAGAAGTGGAAAAATTATTGCTTATCTTCATCAGTGAGAAACAGTTAGCAGGAGACAGTGTTAGTGAGTATATAATATGTGAAAAGGCAAGAGAAATATACAGACACCTCGTAAAGGAAGCACTGGTACCAGTGCTGAAACTTAAATAGGTAAGCATCTGGGATCTTGGAACGGATTAAAATGATTTACATTATTTCTTATGGGGAAAATTAGTTCGGTCCTCGACCAATTCAGTCCTGGAACAGCCTTCCAGAACGGATTGTGTTCGAGGACCTACTTATGTATATGTGTATATACTGTATATATATATATATATATATATATATAATACATACATACATATATATATATATATATATATATATATATATATATATATATTGAGCCTCTGTGGTACAGTGGTAGAGTGTGTGTTTCATACACGGGTGAGCCAGGGTTCGCACCCCGCCAGGGTAATAAACTTTGGGAGTGTTCACCCGGCCACGTACTACATTGGCGGACACCAGGGGTGCTGTGGTTGAACCAGTGTTGCTTACTATAAAGTATGCTTGCACCCAGTCGGCTTGTATGGGCTGATTACACTTGGTTCACAGACTCACACATCCAAAGCCACTCCAACACGACAGTTACACTAACAAGCACTTCTCACCCCACATACAAGCTCTACTAGACAGCCTAAGCCACTTGGTAGAGATACATTTGCTGTATCGTCCCGACTTCGGTCGGGATAGGCCGGTCCTGCAGTGGATACTCAAACGGCTGCTGCTGCTGCTGATTATATATATATATATATTCTTCCATGGGATCTGTTTAGTGATATATCCGGATATGTAAAGGACATTATAGGAATTTTGACATGTCTGTTTGATTATTTTTTCCTTTCCCTCTCTCCTACCCAAGGAATTAGTTATTACTGCTACCTGCAGCGATAGCCAGCAGGTAAATGAGTGGCCGGTGTTCTTTTTCTTCCTCTGCATCTTTTGCTCCTGGCAGATGTGTTAAAAAGAGCCCTTTGGAGACATAAAAATGATATTATATAGGGTACTTGACAAGAAGAATCCAAATCTGCCATCAGTTGACACCTTGAATTGTGCCGTCTAGTGACAGTTTTAGTAAAATTACTTAATTTAATCCTACTGAGACATAAAAGCTGTCCCATGTAAGTGGATCTTTCTGTTAAAATCAGTTACTTTTTAGCAGCGAACTGTTCGAAACTAAAGCCTCACCGCAGGTGCCAGAGCAATAATTCTACTCTTGTTGTTATTGTGTATTTCTTATTTAAATGCATTATTGCCAATGAAAATGTGATTTCTCTCCTAGGCTCTTGATTGTTCTGTACTGTACTGTACTAGTGGTAGAGTTGGAGATATTTAAGAGGACCGTCCCGCCTCCAAGCCAGTTAGACGAATGAATACGCCAATTACAAGGTGTGTGTGTGTGTGTGTGTGTGTGTGTGTGTGTGTGTGTGTGTGTTTGTGTGTGTGTGTGTGTGAATGAGACAGAGAGAGAGAGAGTTTCAAATATATTATTTATATTTTTAGAAGATAGAAATTTAGTTCAGTAGTAATTATTATTATTTTTGTAAATATATGCTCATTAATACCCACTCCAGGGGACAGAGTTGAATCATTCACAGCCTGGATGTGCAGATCTGTCTTTATTAGCTTCCCACCATCTCGTCTCGCTCTTGTCACTCTACAACACACCCTGGTCACCCTTTTCCATCAAACGGTTTCTTTCAACACCTCTCTCTTACACCGTGATTTCTTCCTGTACCAATCTATCCCACTCACATAATTAGGCAACCGGTAATTATGCATTAACCCTTCTCTTAGGTACTGATTTTGACTAGCAACTGACGTTTTACTTCAAGTGAGGGAAATCCTAGAATTCATAGGCGAGGTCATTAATAAGGCAATATTTAAGCTTAAATGAAAAGTGCAGAGGAGAGTTAGCAAGAGGAGAGTTAGAAAAAGAGGGCAGTAAGACAATGATGGAGTGGAGGAATGAGATGGACAGCAAAGGTCAGATAGAGGAAAGTAAAACTGGAGAAAAACAGATGATAAAGAGGTGGAGGGAGGAAGCCTGTAATAGTGAGGGCAGGAGAGAGACAGGAATAGTAATAGAAAGGAAGGGGAGAAAGAAGGAGGAAACTGCAAAAAAAGAGTAATAATGGAATGAAGGGAAGAGACAGACGGAGCACTAACCAAGACTGACGGTTCTGTTGATGACACTTCAACTCTTGTTTTGCTTATCAAACGTTATCATTCCACCACACGTCTGTCCCTGTTAATAATTCTTTTACATTTTAGGATCTCAAATATATGATGTGAGATTCCTTTAACCCACGGCGTCCTGTTGACGTGAATTAACGTCCACACGTTTTGTCACTGCCAATCCCATAGACGTACATAAACGCGAATCAATTGCAAAGTCCCTAATTTGCACAATTTTCAAATTTTGCGAGTGATTTTTGGTACGTATACACGGAACACCTTCCTCTACAAGATGCCAGGCAGGGACAATGCCTTACCCAGCATGACGTCCCCCTCCTGCATGCCATTGTCTCAGCAATTCACCTGTTATCAGTGACCTGGCCAGTAAAGCCATGTCATGCCACGGAACGAAATTCAGGGCCAGAGTGATTCTCCAATCGATGACAATGTGGATGACAAACTTTACGTAGCATTAGAGGAAGAAACAGTCAGAAATGATGATCAGGTAATGTGGCAAAAAAAGGTCAGGTATGGTGATGAGTTAGTGAGTGAAACAATGCTTATAATGCCTATATTACTGTTTGAAAACCAATACAGGTAACTCGCACGGAACACAATCTCACGGAACGCGCTCGCAGTTATACACGGTAAGGGCTGGGATACATATAAGACAACGTAAGATTAAAAAACCATTATGAAAACTACAAATTAACGCAGGAGAGGCCTTTGAAAGATCAAATCCTCGAACGTCACCGCAGCGCGCGGTTTGTTTTGATTACGTGACAATCTAGGCGGGAAATTATTCAGTGAGTGAGACATTCCCGAATACAGTAGCACAGTATTTGTAAGTTAAATATTTATAGTACTGTACTGTTCTGGTAAGTTTATGTACAACTTAAAGTACTATTAAATAACGTTAAAGCAAGAAATAAAGTCTTATAACCAGTTTACCTGATAGGCGTCAGAATATTGCCTTTTTTATTTGTTCGTTTTTTCCACAGTGCTGTTCAGTATTTGTAAGTTAAATATTTACTGTTCTCGTATGTACTGTACTTGTAAGCACTTAAATAAAGTTAAAGCATTAAATAAAGCCTTGTAACCAGATAACCCGAATTATATGATTACCCATGATCGGCGTCGGAATATTGCCTTTTTTGTTTGTTCGTTAAACTCTTACTGTACTGCTTTTCTACAGTACTGTATTTGTAAGTTAAATATTTACTGTTCTGGTATGTACTTGTAAGCAATTAAAGCATTAAATAAAGCCTTGTAACCAGTTAACCTGATTTATATGATTACCCATGATCGGCGTCGGAATATTGCCTTTTTTTTGTTTGTTCGTTAAAGACTTATAATAAGAGAAAAATAAATTTTTGTCTTGGTATCTTTACCTATTTGCTCAGGTTTGCTGTAATGGTTTGCAACTTGTAGAAAACTGTGAAAACTTTCGGGAAGTGAACGAAAATCTGGGACATGACCTTGACTTCACCGTCTCATGTATCATCTGTCAGTTCACCACCGGCTATCGTGATGAGTGGATGTACGATTTTTTCGCTCGTGGCCATGCCTAACCACACATAGTTACACCCATTATCTGGACCCAGACAGAAAATACAACCTTTTTCCTCCCTTGCAAAACACAAACAACCACCCTGTTTACGAGACAGCAATATATATTGCGAAAATAACAAGGTAAAATGATAAAGATGAACGTAAAATGATTGAGAAAGATGAACATGTTATGACGGAAGAAATACGTTTTCCCTGTCTGTAAACGTATTTATTTCTGCTTTGTATCTGTATTCGTAATAATTAGACTTATTGTTAGTTCTGAAACTGCATTACGATTCTATTTTTAGCCATTCTCGTGGTGTGGGAGCTGGAAGTTGTGACACAACTTTCTTATTGCTAATCGGACTGACCCTCCACTTTATTCTCCCGTGGCAGAGTCTAGCCTTGGAGGACGTGCAGTTTTCTCATTTAGGACTGAAAATTCAACTCTTTTGCTCCCTTTTCCAAGCATGGGCACAACGATAACGTAAAAAATAACTCGAAACTACCATAAACATATATCAAAAAGGTGAAAATGTATTCATAACATTTTTTTTTTTTCCAGCCATTCCTAACAGATTATGTACTGAAATCATTCGATATCACAGTACTGCATTTCTAAGATAAATATGTACTGTTCTGGTATGTACTTGTAAGTTGAAGCACTGGTACCAGTTAACCTAATTTATTACCTATGATCGGCGTCGGAATGTTTCCTTGTGTTTACGTACAGTATTTGTGTGTTGAAGTTTTGCTCAGGAGTACTGTATTTGTGAGTTATAACATTAAATAAACCTTCTAACCACTTAAAGTGCTTTCTAGTGACAGATAACAGCAAAACAACACATTTGGGGGGTCTAGGGAGCAAAATACGGAGTAGTTTAAATATACGCGATTTCGCACCTAACACGGCACGGTAGGAACGAAACCCTCGTGTTCCGTGCGAGTTACCTGTATACTCTCGTACTACATATAAATTCGTACCAAGTAAATAAATAAATACCGTTTATGAGTGGTGTGAAATAGTTACCCTCCCATAGAACTCGTTTTCTTTGGTGCCAGCTTGGAAAACCCAGTAAGGTAAGGAGGTACTGCTACCTGGATCGAGTATTTTAAACCTCAGGTGAGCGATTTCTCTATGAATTTTCGACGTTTCTCACCAAAAGCGGAGGTTTGAGCCAAAAAAAATTTTTCCAAAAATGGTCGAGATAGGGTGGAGTCAGTGGTGGAAAAGTGGTCGGGATGGGGCGGGTTAAATAGGTAAAAACAATATACAAGAGAATTCAGTAAGTCCTTGTAATAGATTGCCTCTTCTATGCCCTTTTTGCAATAGTCAACAGTAAAATACAAAAAGACTACCATTTAATCGTTTGTTGCTCCCTACAGAGCTGATTTAACTATTTACCCCAAATTATAGTGCTGAAAGAGAAAAAAAAGTACATACTTACCATACAGCAGGAGACTTACTTTATAAAGTGTTGCCTAATATACAAAATAAATCGTGTCAACAGACGTGCCATTGACAGTACCTTAAGATTGCAATAAGACCAGTCCCGCATCGCACTGGTCTTGATTCAGCTCTACAATTTGTGCGAATTGTCGGCATGTCTTTTTACCTTTCCTTCAGAGCAACAAAAAATCCTCGTTATAATCCTCTCACCAGCTCAAATAAGAAGTGATACCAAGGCATATCAAACCCGTCCCCGGTCGTCATTTTAGTGCTAACGTATAATCACCAAGATATCTACTCAAAGATGTCATATGTCAGGTTTGGAGTAAATTAGGTGAAACTGACGATTTTATGCCCTTTTGAGATTTTTGGCCCAACCCACTTTATATAGACCCCCTACTGCTAACTGGGGGGGGGGGGGGGTGACCTCCGTGATGTAATGAGGCATGTTATAGGATGCAGATTTGAAAGATGCACCTTTAGGTTTCGGTTTCATGTCAAAATGTCGAATTTGAAGGAGTTATGGCGAAAAACAATTTTGTTTACTTTACTCTTTTCCTCTACAGTCTGGGCCTTGGCCCAATTTGGCCCAAAATGTAATCAGGTGATCAGAACGTCATAGCCCATCATCGCTGTAAAAGTAGTCACAATCGCACCAATAGTTTTCGAATAAACTTGCTAACACTCAAACACACAGATAGGCAGATAGACAAACCGAGTGAAAAACAACAGCTTTCCCAATCCCCTCCGGGGAGGGGACTGGTAATGTTTTTCTTCTGAGAAATTTTCCTTTCAGTTCATAAGTAGTAATGACTCAGGCGATTACTGCAGGCGTAACATTTTTCGTCCTAACCTTGAAAATAACTTGCCTAGTATGGCCATACTTGACTAGTCTACCTTCACCATCTCTGGGACGCACAACCCTCTTCATCACGGCAAGGTTGCGTTCCTTTGAAAGAGGTGTAATTCAAGATCACATAAATGCTGCGATGCTATTTATCCACAAAAAAAAAAAAATTCTGCATTCAAAGGCGACCATCATTTCTACCGCAACGTCTGCAAATTAACTTAACGGCATCAAACATAAACTGAAATTAAAAACAGAATTACTACTGAAGTAGGCTATATCTATAAGTCAAAGGCATAATAAATTAAACATGTAAATTTGTGTTTGCAGGATATTTACCTTATTGGCACACCTCCTCACTGTAAGCATAGTCACTTCCAACAGCAAACAACATAATGCTCATCACCTGACGGCAATTATAGGAGGTGATAATGGGTTTAGAAATCTGTGTAGGGGCTCAGAGATAGGCAGACTGATGTAAACAAATTCATATAAAAGTTACTGATTTGGCAAGTAGACTGACAAGAGAACAGATAGATATGCAGTTAACGAGATAAATGGAAGTACTGATAGGCTGATTAAGAAAAAAAAAAAAAAAAAAGGATCAAGCTCTCCCCTTCACCACGATGACGTTTGTTTGAACTTTCTTCCACTATATATATATATATATATATATATATATATATATATATATATATATTCATTCTTAAGGGACACATCTGATGAAGACGGATTTAATGAGGGCTATTTCTAACCTCTTCAATTATAAAAATTTCTCTGGAGGCAACAAAAATTATATATATATATATATATATATATATATATATATATATATATATATATATATGTATACAGTTTACTCCCCCAGTATCCCTGCTTGTCGTAAAAGGCGACTAAAAGGGTTGGCGGAGGGTTGGTGCCCCTCCCCGGAAAACAACTAACTAAAAAAACAAACAATAAGCCTCGGACAAGGACTGACCAAACGATGACGACCAAGGACCGGACAAAGGACATGGTAATTGGAACTTGGAATGTAAGGGGAGCGAATGATGAGGTGAAAGAGAGAGAGACTGTCCAGGTGCTTGAGGGTGCGAAAGTGGATGTATGTGGAATAACTGAAACAAAATGGAGAGGAGAAAGTGTGAGAGAATGGGAGTATGGATGGGGTATATGTGCAGGAGTAGGTGAGAATGAGAGGGCAAAGGAAGGAGTATGTATAGTTGTGAGTAAAAGATGGAAGAGGAGCATAAGACAGTGTGGATCAGTTGGGTCAAGGATTGTGTGGGTCAAGTTGAAAGTTGGAATGCAAATGTGGGCGATTGTGTGTGTGTATGCACCAACGCAAGATCGTGCTAGAAGAGTGAGAGAAGAGTTCTGGACAAATGTAGAAGTGTGCATGGAAAAGTTTGGAAGGAATGAGAGAGTGTTTTTGATTGGTGATATGAATGGTAAAGTTGGGAATGTGAAGGTGGATGGAATAGTTGGTGAATGGGGTGTGCCTGCTGAGATAGATGAGAATGGGAGTGCGTTAGTGGACATTTGTGCTGGGAGGGGGTTGGTGATAGCCAATACCCTCTTCAGGCATAAAATGATCCACAGGTATACATGGCGAGTGATGAGAAGGGTGGGTGGTGAACTGAATGAAAGGAAGGCAATGATTGATTATGTGTGTGTGGATGAAAGGATGCGAAGATGTGTAAAGGATGCAAGAGTGTATAGAGGTTGGGGGAGTGGACTTTCTGACCACTACTTGGTGGTGGCCAGAATTAGAATGCAAGTAAGATGGAGGAATAGAAGAAGGGAAAGACGAGAGGAAGGCGTAGTTGCAAGGAGAGTGGAAAGGTTACAAGAGGATGAGAAAGAGGCAGAGTATAAGAGAGAAGTGGAGGAACGATTGGGCAAATATGAATCGGAGCAGATGGGAGACGTGGAAGGTGTGTGTAAGATATTTACAGAAGAAATATGTGCAGCATGTGATGTGGTGTGTGGAAGGAAGAGAAGACGGAGGGGGGTGCAAGGAACAGCATGGTGGACTGAAGAGGTGAAACAGGCTGTGGCACAAAAGAAAAAAGCATACAATGAATGGATGAGAAAGAGGGGCGTGGAAGAAGCTGAGAGGCGGAAGAGAGAGTTATATGTGGAAAGAAAGAGAGAGGTGAAAAGATTAGTAAGAGAGAGTAAGAAGAGAGTGCATGAGGAATTTGGAAGGAATTTGAGTGTAAAGTGGAGGGACTGTAAGAAAATGTTCTGGAGAGGGGTGAAAAGAGTAAGACAAGGTAGAAGTGAAGTTAGCAGGGGAGTGAAAGATAAAAATGGTAGATTACTAGTGGAGAAGGGAGAAAAAGTGAGCAGATGGAGAGAACACTTTAAGGAATTGTTGAACGTAGAGGATGAAAGTAATGCGAGTATAAGTGGCTGGGGAATGGCTGGGAGAAGGAGGGAGGTGAGAAGACAGGAAGAAATCAGTAGGACAGAAGTTGTGGAAGCAATGAAGAAAGTTAAATCGGGGAAAGCCCCAGGAATTGATGGAGTGTGTGGTGAAATGCTGAAGCATGGGGGAGAGATAGTAGTAGAGTGGATGTGGAAGATGTGCAGATTGGCCTGGGAGGAAGTTAGAGTCCCGGAGGATTGGAAGTCAGGTATAATTATTCCCTTGTACAAAAGGAAAAGGGGAAAAAGAAGTGTGTGGTAATCATAGGGGCATTTGTCTTCTTAGTATAATAGGAAAAGTGTATGGTAGGATACTTATAGGCAGATTTAGAGAAAGAACAGAGAAAGTATTTGGAGAAGAACAGGGAGGGTTTAGGAAGGGAAGAGGTTGTGTAGATCAAATATTCATTCTTAGATCTTGAGTGGAGAAGTTTCTAGAGAAGGGAAAGAAGTTGTATGCGGCTTTCATGGATTTGGAGAAAGCATATGACAGGGTGGATAGACAAGGATTGTGGAAAGTCTTAAGAATATATGGAGTAGATGGGAAGTTGTTGAATGCTGTGAAGAGTATGTACGATGGTGCGAAGGCTGCAGTGCGTGTGGAAGGTGAACTAAGTGAATTTTTCTCTTTGAAAGTTGGTTTGAAACAGGGATGTGTCATGTCTCCATGGTTGTTCAATCTGTACATGGATGGGGTAATAAAAGAGGTACAAGGTAGGGTAGTGGATGTTGGAGTGGCCCTGGTGAGAGAGGATAGTGTTTGGAAACTCCCTGTACTGTTGTTTGCAGATGATACTGTGTTCTTGAGTGAAGATGAAGGGGAGCTGCAAGGCTTGGTGGATGAGTTTGAGAGAGAGTGTAAGAAACGGAATCTAAAGGTGAATGTAGGGAAGAGTAAAGTGATGGTCTTTGAGAGAGGTGAAGTTAGTGAATGTACGGCGAGGTTGGATGGTGAGGAATTGGAAAATGTGAGTACGTTTAAGTACTTGGGTAGTGTGATGAGTAAGGATGGAGGTTTGGAGGGTGAAGTGCTTGAAAGGGTACAGGAGGGAAGAAAGGTTGCTGGTTCTTTGAAAACAGTGATAAGAAACAGTGAAGTGAGCATGGAAGTGAAAAAGTTACTACATGACAGTATTGTGATACCAACTCTAACGTACGGAAGTGAAGCTTGGACATTGTTGGAAGGACACAAGTCAAGAGTGAGAGCAGTGGAAATGAGTTATTTAAGAGGAGCCTGTGGAGTCACGTGGAGAGACAGGCTGACGAATGAGGATATAAAGGAGCGTTGTGGTGTTGATGTGGATGTGATAGGAAGCGTTATGAGGAACACACTGAGGTGGTTTGGCCATGTGGAGAGGATGGAGGGTGAAAGACTGACGAAGAGAGTGTATGTGAGTGAGGTGGAGGGGGGAAGAGGGAGGAGGAGGCCGAGGATGAGATGGAGGAATGGGGTAGAGAGGTATGTGAGAGAGGGGGGTGTGAGTTGGGAGCAGGGCAGTGAAATGGCGGGGGACAGGACGACTTGGAGGCGATTTGTTTGTGGCCACCCCAAACGGGATTGAGGCGTCTGGCAATATATATATACATATATATATATATATATATATATATATATATATATATATATATATATATATATATATATATATATAAGCTCACGACATCGAAGAGACTATAAGAAGAATCATAGCATGTCCTCGTTCTAGTTAAACATTTAGCTAGATTAGGTAGGCAGGTGGATTCAGATCAAATTTTGCATGACAGAATTGCGACAGACAAACAGGTAGAGACGAAATGAAGTGCTTGACAGAGTGTGTAGGAAAAGTTACACTGAGAGAGAGAGAGAGAGAGAGAGAGAGAGAGTAGTGGATGCCTAGTCTCTAAATGACGCGGGAAGAGAGAGAGAGAGAGAGAGAGAGAGAGAGAGAGAGAGCGATGCGATTCCAATGAAATGAGGAAGAGATAGGGAGAAAGGGAGAGATCATAGCTCGAGGGAGGAGGAGAAAGATATAGTGAGAGGGAAGGAATGCCGTTCGGTGAGAGAGGGGGAGACAAAAGGTTAAAGGATGGGTGAGGGAGAAAGAGGAAGAAAAGACGAGAGGAAGAATGATGTTGTTGTGGGGGGGGGAGGGTAAGAAAGGAAGAAGGTGAGGGACAGAATAGGAAAGCAGCATGTAGCAGAATCAAGTAGTTATGGTTTTGAAATTTAACAGAATTGGAAGTGAAGATGAAAGGAGGATGGCAAAAGGAGTTCACTAAACCAAAAAGAGGAGAAAAATTGAAGTAGATAAATATGAGGTGAGAAGGGTCGTGAGGAGACAAGGAGAAAGATCAGGGGAAAACTAGGAGAGCAATGGAAAGAGGAAAGTGGAACATCAACTGAGTTACTACTGTCCAGTGGAAGTAAGAAATGCGACTTTCCCTGTCTACACGTCTAAAATAAGGAGTCAACTATCACACGAAGGCACTAATTGAACTGACAGTTACTTCGATATTACGAAAAATTTAAGTTTCGAGGGAATGATATCCTGTACTTGAGAGATAAGTTCTTTCAATCATTTTACTGATGACTTAATGGGTATTTCTCTCTCTCTCTCTCTCTCTCTCTCTCTCTCTCTCTCTCTCTCTCTGTAAGTTCACTATACTCACGCTCAAAGTTCGGATATTATATTTTTGATCGATGTGTGTGTGTGTGTGTGTAACACAATACTATATGTAACTATGGTATGTAACTATATAGCTACAGATAACAATATGTACAACAGGTAGTTGTGTCTGAATTCTCCAGGAAGAGAAAACCACAGATCTCCCTTACCTAGACGAATCAAGAATGCTAAACACTCCTGATTATGTGCAGAAATGTGACCGACACACACACACGCACAAACGTATGCTCGCGCACGCCCACACACTCTAGCTGGAAGCTAATGGGGGATGTAAGTCCAATATCACATGTTGGAGAGTTGGTTAACCATGGTTAGTCAAGGAGAGAGCGGGAGAGATTCTCAGAGAGCGATAGGGAGTAGGAGAATGAGAGTAAAGTAGGAGAACAGCAGCTAGCACAAACTGCTACTAACCATAGGCTACACACTAAGTCACGTCGAGCTCTTGACTTTGATTCAAGTAACTGTTTCACAATAAACTCCATCGACCCAGATCTTCCTATGCATCATACCACACAAAATACGAAGAGGATAACGGAACAGAGAAGGCCTACCCTGATATCTCCTGCCTCACCACTTACTCTCAACTGGTGCCACTCCATACACGATACAACCAGATGCCCTTCTCAATATATTTACACCGCTCGGCTACGTCTACTTACACTGGTGGCTAGCGGTGAAAACAGTAAACTATGCAAACTACGCCTTAAGACTTTATACAACGCTCATAGATATTAGTTTATACGTTCATCAATATACACAGCAGACTACTCTCCTGAACCGCTACAACGGTAAGCTGTGATAAACTACGTTCACTGAGATTGGTGGCGAGCAGTAAACGAAGCCGATAAACGTCTCAATCAACAATCAACGAGCAAATTACAGTCAGAACAGTCTATGACTCCTCTACAAGAAACAAACAAAAAACAAACAAGCAAAGCAGAGAGCAAGAGCTGGCAGAACATCTACGCACCTTAACTTCGTCCCTAATCACTCCTAACCACCACAACTCCACGATTAGGGGAAACAATGGAAACTAAAACTACGTCTATCGACAACTCTACAAGCCTAGAGGTTAGTCTGAACAAGTAAGGAAAATCATATTCTACAAGTTAAGAAGAAGAAGTAACAAAGAAGTGACAAACGACAAACAATAACAAGAAAAAGTGAGAAAGGGGGAAGTGCTTCTGAACTGTGCTAACAGTGTTGACCCAGCATGGTGATGATTCAACACATCTGACCTCCATTCCTTCCCTCCTCCTCCAACCTACACCACTCTCCACCTTCTCCAACAATACCACCACCATCATCTTCACCATAACTACCCGCAGCAGCAACTCAGCTATGTCATCATTTGCTAAGAGCATCATAACACGCCAATCACTTCAAGCTCCTGACAACACTAGCCTGCCATCCTGCACCTGCCTGCCTGCCTGCCAGCCTGTCTGTCTATCCCACAGCGATGACACCGATTGCTGATGCAATCATACCAGGACCCTGACCTACCTCACCCAAACCCTACCAACACCCTTCAACCAACATTACGATCACCACCAATACTACAACTAATATCAGTGAGTCGAACATTTACTCTATTAGTTTAAGAGTACTACTTCATTTATACACAGTATGTATATACACAGTGATAGACAACATACCGGTATATCCTTACAGCAACATATAATACATACATATGAAAATCAGGTAAAACCAGAGAATCAATATATAAGGACACATGTATCCTTCATATTACGGTTACAAGGGAAATCAAGAGAAACTACTTAACACAAATGGAGCTAGGAACACTGTTATACTCAACCACACACATTAGTACTTGGAACCTATACCAAAAGACGAATTTAAAAATGAGCCAACATATCAAGTTGACTTTACAACCTTTGGAGGGCTATAGTATCAAGTGATGTGTGGTATAAACGAAACTACGTGAATAATGTATATATACTGTATAATAAATACTGTATATATAATTTTATATAAAATAACATAATATGGGGTTACATATATTACCATTTTAATTTAAATATAAACTGTGCAACATAACTAAGCCAATACACCTATGGTGTCTCAAATGAACTGTGCAACATAACTAAGCAAATACACCTATGGTGTCTCAAATAAGCTGTGGAACAAAACTAAGCCAATACACCTATGGTGGCTCAAATAAACAAGTACATCAAATATGGCTGATTTTTATATGATTGTATTAGTTATATACATACGTATCAGTAATATAGCTACAATGACCACACTTGTGATTCCTGCAGTTATGTTACTCACATACCCATAATTTCTACAGTTATGTAACTACAAATGCTTGCATTACTGCAATTATGTTACAGTTTGCTACAATTATGTAACTATAAACGATAGCATTACTGCAATTATGTTACAGTCCCTACAGTTATGTAACTATAGACTTTTGCTTTACTGCAATTATGTTACACTTGCTACAGTTATGTAACTACAAGCGCTTGCATTACTGCAGTTACGTTACAGTTGCTACAGTTGTGTAACTACTAACACTAGCATTACACCAATTACGTTACAACTGCTTCAGTTATGTAACTACATAAACTAGCATTACTGCAATTATGTTATAGTTGCTACAATTTTGTAACTATAAATACTAGCATTATTGCAATTACATTATGGTTGCTACAATTATGTAACTACAAACACTAGCATAACTACAATTATGTTACAGTTGCATTAACACGATGTAACTGCAATTTTGTGTGTAACAGTTGCATTAACACAATGTTATGTTGCAGTCTCACTTGCATAACAGCTGCATTTAAACAATCTAACTACAGCTGCATTAACACGATGTAAGTGCAATTGTGATACAATATTCCTTCAATTATGTAACTTTTACAGTACTATGTATTTCACTTAATTAGCTTACAAGTTGATTGTAATGTGTATACGTAGTGTTATGAAGGGGGATTTGCCAGTTAGGTAGTCTCGTACCTTCGAGACGTTTCTGGTACCGTAAGTTCCGGTACGAATCATCAGAGTTGACAGTTTGCCTGCTGTTTGTGAACGAAGTTATTTCGTAAGTTGTGCATTAATTTTTGTGCTCATTTTCTCTATAATGATTTATTTAAGTGATTGCTTGTTAAATTATGTAAGTTAAGTTCGTATGGTAAATGATTTAGAGTGTTATGTAATGTAGGAAAGCTCTAGCATGTTTTGATGTCTCCTAGTTGGTAACTGTTGTTACTAGGGGCTGATGCAAGACCAGCACGTCCGAGAATGTTTGAGATGTAGGTCTTTGTAGAACAATGCAAGCTTATATAAGATGGGGTAGAGATTATTACAAGTTTAGTCGGATTTCAGTTCAGTGTGAGTGAAGTGCAGTTGGTTTTGATGTAGTGCAGAGTCAGTGTCAATGAAGATTGTATATTTTTGGTACTTGTGAAAACAGTGGCAAACAGTGACGGGTTATTGAAGTTTGTATACAACTGGAACTTGAGAAAAAGTGAAGTGTCAAGCATTAAGTGTAATTACTGTCAGTGAAGATTATTTTCGGCACTTGTGTAATAAGTGAAGCATTAGCAAGCATTAAGTGTACTAACTGTGAAGTGTTGTCAGGCATTAAGTGTAATTGCAATTAGTAAAGTGTGTATAGCTCCAGTGCTTGTGAGAACAGTGAAGAGAAGTTGGAAGGCATTAAGTGGAATTACTTGGAAAATAAAGACAGTGAACTTTAAGGAGCCAGTGTTTATTTTCGCCTCAGCTGATCTTGTGTGCTGCACACCTGAAGGTTGACCATAGGAAGAACAACTTACTGGGCAATGTCCTTCCTGTACTGAACTACTGCTGTTAGAGCCTGCGGCAGTGTGGGGGACTGGGACATAACACTGGTGTCAGGAGTGGGATAATTATTTCAGGGCTGCAGTGAGGCTAATCTTCGACATGGAGCAAGAAGGTCTCCAGACAAGAGGCCGAGCTAGGCAGGAAGAGGCATCATTGGATGGAATTATGAAACTATTACAAGCACTACAAGCACATATACAGACACAGAACGAAGGACAAAAAAACTCCAAGCACAATTTCAAGCACAGAGTGAAGGACAGGAAAAACTCCAAGCACAAGTACAGGCCCAAAGTGAAGAACAGAAAAGCTCACAAACGAAATCAAAGAACAACTACAAGCACAGAACGAAGGACAGAAAAAGGTCGAAGAACAATTACAGGCACAGAAGAAAGAAATCAAAGAACAATTGCAGGCACAGAATGAAGAACAGAAAGAACGACATGAACAGCTTCGGGAGGCATTACGGGGGCAACGGGGAGAGGTGCAACTGAGGGTGCAAGGACGGCTAGGTGCATTCATGGGGGAGGTGAGTGAAGAACACCAACAGCTTAAGAAGGAAGTAGATGCCAAGCTACAGCAGCAGAAGTGTGAGGTAAGCAATAACGTGACAGAGTGTAAACAGCATGTAGACGAACAGTTGAAGACAATTAGTGAGGAAATAGTGACGGAGTGAAAACAGCATGTAGACAACCAGCTAAAGATTAGTGATGGAATAGTGATGGAGTGCAGACAGCATGTAGATAACCAGTTGAAGGATGTAGTCGATCATGAGAAGATAATTAGTGAGAATATGGAGGCTGTAGAGAAATATTGCACTGCTGAGCCCCAGGTTAATGTACGGAGATCATTATGAAAGGAGTGGACAGTGTATGGTGAGTCTTGGCGGATCCTGGGCATCTGAAGATGAAATTGCAGGTTGAATAATCAGAATGTTGGAGATTCAAGTCCTGGATTGAATGATGATGCCCCAGTTTTTAGGTCCTAAGCCAGTGAAGTGCATGGCTATAATGGGGATCC
Organism: Coenobita brevimanus; assembly: GCF_032717465.1. Classification (NCBI taxonomy): domain Eukaryota; kingdom Metazoa; phylum Arthropoda; class Malacostraca; order Decapoda; family Coenobitidae; genus Coenobita; species Coenobita brevimanus. Next base: position 37,934,087 of record NC_137010.1, on the reverse strand, counting down.
AGTTGGGAAGAAGTATCTTGGGAAGCTTGCCGTGTGCAGTTTGAGTTCCTTTGGATCAGAGTGGTTGGAATGATAGGAAGAAGGCAGCAGAAGACCCACCACTGAAGAAATGCAGGAGAACCTTGATGAATAGTGTGCGAGAAGACAGAGGAACAGACAGCAAGGAGTGTAGTAGGAATGGGAATCATAGGAAGAAATGCAGCTGTACTGTAGTGACAGGGCTGGCGTCGGACGAAGAAAACCTGGGAAGGATGCAGATGGAGGATGCAGATTTACAACCAGTGCTACAGTGGCTGCAGCAGAGTACAGGGCGACCATCTTGGGAAGAAGTTTTCAGGTTAAGCCCTGTGACCAAGAACTATTGGAGTCAGTGGGACCTTCTTTGCTTGAACAACGGACTACTGGAGCGTCAGTGGGAGACTGCCGATGGCCTGAACAAGTATTGGCAACTGGTGGTTCCGAAGAAGATGAGCTCCGAGATCTTGGACTAGTCCCATAACCAGATCACTAGTGGGCACCTGGGAGTGAAGAAAACTTTAAGCCGGCTGTGACAGAGGTTCTACTGGATTGGCATGCGTCAGGCTGTTGAAGAGTGGTGCCGGGCCTGTGATGTGTGCTGTGCCAAGAAGGGACCCAAGAAACGTGGTTGCGCCCCTCTCCAGCCATACCAAGTGGGTGCACCGATGGAAAGAGTCGCGGTGGACATTGCTGGACCTTTGCCACTCACTGAGAGAGGAAACCAGTATATATATGTCACCCTGGACTACTTCATAAAGTGGCCAGAAGCCTATGCCATCCCCGATCAAGAGGCTGCGACTGTTGCCCAGGTGTTGGTTGATCAGTTTTTCTGTTGTTTTGAGATGCCACAAGAGCTACATTCAGACCAGGGTAGAGACTTCGAGTCTGCTGTGTTTCGTGATTGCTGCAAGTTATTGGGGATCAAGAAGACCAGGACGACCCCACTAAGGCCACAGTCAGATGGGATGGTGGAGAAACTCAACTAGACCCTGGGACAAGAACTGGCCAAGTATTGCATTGATGGACAGAGTGGGAACAGAAATTACCTGTGTTGCTGATGGCATATCTGTATCCCATGAGTCTACTGGCTACACTCCTGCAAAACTGATTTTGGGCCACGAGTTACACATACCCAATGATTTGTTAATATGAAGACCACCTGGTAACGAACTGCCTACAGACACCACCGGCTATGTGAAGCACCTTCAGGAAAGTCTGGCTGAGGTACCTCATCACGTGTGAGGAGCCCTCAAGTTTTCAGGAGAGGTGATGAAGTGCAAGTACGATGCCAAGGCATGTGAAGTGAGCTTCAAGGACGGTGATCAAGTTTGGTTATACAATCCTCAGCGTAAGAAGAGTCAGTCACCAAAGCTGCAAAGCCCATGGGATGGGCCTTACATACTGTTGTACCGCCTATCAGATGTAATGTATCAGATTCGTGGAGGCAGGAAGTCTCACCCAAAGGTGGTACACGTGAACCATCTGTGGCAGTACCATGGGCCAGGACAGTTCAGCTGGGATGTCTCCGAGGAATCGTGCTCACCCGCAGCCGAGGATGTTGAGGAGGACCAAGGAGCTGAAGTTCAAGAGGATGATGACAGTTCCCCAAGAGAAGAAGTCAATCAAGAAGAGCCCCACTGAGGGGGGTCACCTTGACGTGGTGGCGGGGCTTGAAGCGTGGCTGGCAGTGCCACCTACTTTGGAGGCATGCCTACCTTTGTAGGGTTCGGCATTTGTCAGTGTCGTGGACCAAGCACCCCCTACATCACTGGTGGAGGAGGCCTGCTGGTGATGCTAGTCCCTGCCCACTTGCCATCTAGGGCAGGACTGTTGCCTCCCCACGTGTTTGCCGTGCGTGGCATCCTGTAATGCTGGGAGACGGGAGTCCTGGAGGTTGAGCGATGCTGCACGGTGCGTCCTGCAGCTATCAATACACCTCTTTGGTCCCTTATTCTGGCTAGACGGGCGGCCTGGTTGGGCCCGACCAGGTCAAGCGGCTGGTCATGCGTTGGCTAGGGTCAAGTGGGCACTGGGGGGCCTGGTGGCTCCTATTGTCCTGGAGTCACCCTTGTCCGGGTCCCCCAGTGGTTACCTGCGTATACTCCTCTGCTACCCCTGGGGTCGTCAGTGGTTTTGTCCCTGACATATGGCCTCCCCCTGTTGGGCTCCATGGTGGGTGGGGGGGTGGGGGAATGAAGTTTTTTTTAGTACTACATGGAGCATAAAGACAAACCTCTTGTTGACGACACGGCATCTGTCCCTGGCCATTCTTTGGACTCCTCGCTTATTGCCACTCTGGAGCCTTTCCAGACCCGTGACGTTTATCCTCCTCTACCCCGGCGATCAGATGGGACTGGGAGGCGGTCACGTCGGGTTGGTGGGACTATGAGGCAAGGTCTTGATGAGTCTGAGCCTGTAATTTACACCAAATATCTGGTATTGAAATCCTCTGAGGGGACGTCAGTGATGGACATTGATATTTTTGACCTGCACCAGGCCATAGTTTCTACATGTGGGAGGGAACCGAAAATCTCGACACAGGGAGACGGAAGCATTCTGGTTGAGATGTCCTCCCCAGAAGAGAGCTCCAGTCTCATGGCTCTGAAGTCTGTCTCAGGTTCTGGTATTTGCTGCATACCACATGCTACTTTCAACAGTTGTAAGGGCGTCATATTTTCTCGTGACCTACTCCGATATTCAGAGGGACGGTTATTGGAGGAATTGCAGTCATCAGGTGTTGTCAAAGTTGAGCGTCTACAGAAAAAAATAGATGGTGTCCTGACCCCTACTCCGACCTTGTTCCTGACCTTTAATAGATTAACTTTGCCTGCATCAGTGAAACTTGCTTGGCTATCTCTTCCAGTGAAGCCTTATGTGCCAACCCCAAAGCGTTGTTTCCACTGTCAAGGTTATGGCCATGTTAGCCGCTTTTGCCGTCATGCACAGGCTGGCCTTCCTGCCATATGTGTCTCTTGTGGCAGACAAAGTCATACCAATGACTGTCCAGGCCCCCTTAAATGCTATCACTGTGGGGGTCCGCATTCTGTAAATTCTAAAAACTGCCCACGCTACTGTCTAGAAAAGGAGATTTTGTCTATCCGAACGACTAAGAGGGTTTCGTTTCTTGAAGCTAAGAAGATAGCCCAGACTCGTTTTTTCCAGCCCGGAATTACTTATGCTGCTGTCCTTACTGGAGTGTCTGTGCGCCACCCTGTATTTCAGAGGCAGCCTCGACGTATTCCAGTACCCACTCCTTCAACTCATGATATACAGAATGCTGTCCCCATGGTTACTACTGTTGGTGAGAATGATGCTTGCCTGACCGCTACTCCGACTGTTTCTGCCCCCACTTCGGCGGCTGACGCCTTGCACACTTCTGTGGTGGTGGCAGACGACAATATTGACCGGACCTCTTCTCCCGTTGAAGCCAGTATGCCCGAGGCTCCATCTGTACCTGGTAAACGTCACCGTAGTTCATCAGAGTCCTCTGAACATGAAGACCGGCCACCTAAAGTCTCTGTTGTTGACCCTTCTGTTGACACCTCTCTTGTTCCTTCTGTCCAGCAGGCTCAGGGACCACTTGTTGGTGCTTCAGATCTGAAGCATAGGACGGCCTCAAATGACTCTAGACCTGTGGGCTCTACTTCCACTTCTGGGGCTTCTGGTGGGGGCACTGGCCGTCCTACGCCTCCAAAGACAGCCCCCAAGCCACTTACCAAACAAACTGGTATGCCCACTCCAAGAAGGAGTGTTGTAAAACTTACTTCCCCATCCTCACGTCTGTCTTCAGATGTTAGACAGAGGGTGCGGGTTTCTGGTGCTAGGCAAGCTCCTATGAAGGGTCTTCATAAGCATCAATCCAAACCCGCTCGCTCGTCAGATGTACAGTCCCGCACTTAATCATCATTCCTCCATTATGGGTTCTATCATCCAGTGGAATTGTCGGGGTTTACGTGCAAACTATGAGGAACTGTGTCATCTTGTTTCTCAATCTACTCCTCTGTGCATGTGCATCCAGGAGACCATGGTGGGTGATACTGTTCCTTCTGGTCCTTCTGGCTACCATGCCTTTTATTCTGATCCTGTGCCAGGTCAAGGTCATCATGGAGGTGCTGCTATCTTCCTTCGCAAGGATATTCCATACAGTCATCTGGACATCTCTACTCCCCTGCAGGCTGTTGTTGTCCGGATGTTTTTACGTCGACAGTATACAGTTTGCAGTCTTTATCTTCCTCCTAGTGCTACTGTTGAAAGGGCGGATCTGGAACGCCTTATTCATGACCTTCCTTCTCCCTTTCTGTTACTAGGAGATATGAATGGTCACCATCCTCTATGGGGAAATAGTGAGACCAACCCTCGGGGTGTAATGCTGGCCTCTTTAGTGGAAGATGAGGAGTTAGGCATTTTCAATACTAATAAAATGACATATTTCCATAGTCAGACTGGAACTTTTACTGCCATTGATTTGTCCCTATGTTCTGCTGATGCTGTTTTAGATTTTACCTGGGATGTGTTGCCAGACCTGTATGGCAGCGACCATTTTCCATTACTTTTAACTACTAGTGCTGGTGGACCTCAGCCACGTCTTCCTCGCTGGCTTCTGGATAAGGCTGACTGGCCAAGTTTCAGGGAATTAAGTTCCATTTCCCTTTCTGTCAACGAGTTTGGCTGTCTTAATGAGGCTGTGTCATATTTCAATACCGTGTTGCACTCAGCAGCCCTGTTATCTATTTCAAAAACGAAGGGTCAATTTCCTAAATGTCCGGTTCCTTGGTGGAACTCTGAGTGCAGTTCCGCAGTGAGAGCCAAACGAGTCGCCTTCTCTCGACTTCGTCATCACCGTAGGGATCCTCAGTATTTGGTGGCGTATCAGAAGGCACGAGCTCATATGAGGCGGGTTTTAAAGGAGGCCAGGCGTTCATCCTGGAAGAATTATGTTTCCTCCATCAATTTGAGGACTTCCATCACCCGGGTGTGGAACCAGGTAAGGAAAATTTCAGGAAAATTTACTGTTCCCTCCCCTCCTGTTTTATCTGCAGCAGGTGGAACTGTGGCTGATCCATTTGCTGTTGCAGAGTTGCTTGCTGATCATTTTGTCAGTGTGTCAAAGAAGGATGCAGCTACGCCTTCGGCTTGCCACCGTCGGCACCTAGAGTCTCGTGGTCTTAGTTTTGCATCTTCTGGAGGAGAGCCTTACAATGTTCCATTTTCAATTTCTGAACTCCAGGCGGCTTTGTCGCAGTGCCATGATTCCTCTCCTGGTTATGATGATATTCCTTATGCCTTTTTATGCCACCTGTCTGATGAGTCCCTGTTGTTTTTGCTTTCACTGTTTAATAAGATCTGGTGTTCTGGGGAGTTTCCGGCTTGTTGGGGTGTTGCTGTAGTTATCCCCATCCCCAAACCAGGTAAGGACCACTTACAGGCGACGAATTATCGGCCTATTTCTTTGACGTCTTGTATATGTAAAGTTTTGGAAAAGATGGTCAGTGTTAGGCTTGTGTGGTTTTTAGAGAGAGGTGACTTCTTATCCTCTGCTCAGTATGGTTTTCGAAAAATGCGATCTACCTCTGATGCACTACTGTCCTTGGAATCTTCTGTCACTGAGGCTTTCTCCACTAACCAACACCAGGTCACGGTCTTCTTTGATCTGGCGAAGGCATATGACACTGCCTGGCGTCATGGTATTTTACTCTCTCTTCACGAGTTTGGTCTTCGTGGACGCTTGCCTATTTTTATTCAACAGTTTTTATCTAACCGAATTTTAAGGGTGCGAGTGGGAGGAGTGCTTTCTACTACCCGAGCTCTAGAAGATGGAGTACCACAGGGGAGTATCCTTAGTGTTACTCTGTTTGCTGTAGCCATTAACAGTGTCATTAGTGTACTTCCTGACGGTGTACGAGGATCACTATATGTCGATGACCTCTCGATTTCCTTTATCTCATCTAGAATGTCTCTGATAGAGAGGAAGTTGCAGCTGGCTCTAAATCGAATTTCTGACTGGGCAGAAACTCACGGTTTCCATTTTTCTTCAACAAAGACAGTGGCTATGCATTTTTGTCGCCTTCGAGGGGTTCACCCTGACCCTGACTTGTATCTCTATGGTAGGAGAATATCTTGTGTGGAAGAGACGCGGTTTCTGGGTCTTTTGTTTGATAGACGACTAACCTGGGTTCCTCATATTCGTTCTGTTAAGGTGGCTTGTCTTAAAACTTTGAGTCTTTTGAGGGTCTTAGCTCATACCTCTTGGGGTGCTGACCGTCAGACCCTCCTCCTCTTGCATAGGTCTCTTATTCTTCCCAAACTTGAATATGGGTGTGAGGTCTACTCCTCTGCAACAGATGCACGTCTCCGGTTGTTAAATTCTGTACATCATGCTGGTGTGCGTCTGGCAACCGGGGCATTCAGATCATCCCCGATTCCAAGCTTATTGGTGGATGCTGGTGTACTCCCCTTGGATTTGCGACGCCAGTTGCTAATGATGAGGTGTTGGTATCGTCTTCACCGCATTCCAGACTCAGTTTCTTGTGCCATCGTCTCCCAGGATTCCCGATCTTCTGTTTTTGACACCCGTCCGAATTTCCCAAAGCCATTTGGTTACAGGGTCCGGTCTGTTATGTTAGCCCTCTCTGTCCCAAGACTGGCAATTTGTCCTCATCGGATCTCGAGGGTGGGTTTTTGGCTGCTCCCTCGTGTGACATTCTGTAGGTCCGTTGTTGAAAAAAAGGGCTCACTTCCCTCTCATGTGTCCCTCTCCCTCTTTTTAGAACATGCCTCCATTCATGAGGGTTCTGTCCCTGTCTATACCGACGGGTTTAAGACTGATACTGGAGTAGGATTTGGTGTTGTCTTCCCTTCCTTTAGTAGGGGTGGTAGCCTTCCTGGCATTACTTCAGTGTATACGGCAGAACTGACTACAATTTTATATGCTGATAAAATTATTTTTACTCTCCCCCAATCCGTTTTTGTGATTTTTAGTGACTCGTGTAGTGCTTTGTCTGCACTGGAGTCTTTTAATGTATCCCATCCATTGGTTTTATCAATTTTAGAGTGGCTTTTTCTTCTTGGCCGTCGTGGCTGCCATGTAGACTTCTGTTGGGTACCTGCACATGTTGGTGTGGTGGGCAATGAGAGGGCAGATACTTTAGCTAAAGCTGCATCTTCTCAACAGCCCCCAACCGACTACCCACTTCTTGCTTCAGATGTAACACCTTACTTGCGGTACGCAATTCATACGTGTTGGCAGAGACACTGGGATGTTGTTTCTCACAATAAACTAAAAGAAATCTTTAAGAGAGTGGTTGTGCCAAAGGCTCTTCCTTCTATGTCTCGGCGATTGGATGTGGCTCTTGCTAGGCTTCGCATTGGGCATTCGCGGCTTACACATGGGTTCCTGATGAATGGTGAATCTCAACCGTACTGTGATGACTGTCTTGTTCCCCTTACTGTCCGTCACTTGCTGGTCGAGTGTCCGAGTCTAGGGGACCTACGTCAGAGATTCCTCCATAGGCATAAGGGGGCAGATGGTGCCTACTGTTTGTCCTCGATGCTTGGCAAAGCCTCTAGCGATTTTAGTGATGTTTTTAGTTTTCTTCAGGAGGCGGGCCTTCTTCCACTTTTATAAGTACTTGATATTTTATACACAATTCTTTTATTGTTTTTCAGTTTTTTGTTCCTACTACCAGATATTAACTTTTAATTGAATATGCACTTTTTATTTTGTTGTGCGTTTTACTTTGTTGTCTGGCGGCATATGACCCTGGCAGTTGCGCCGCCAGATTTTAATTATTTGCAATCAATCAATCAATCAATCAAGAAGAGGACCAAGATCTTCCTGGGGGAGTGGACTGTGTGGAGGAGCAACGATGTCGTTAGAAGCGGCACAGGAGACCTGATAAGTTGAAGGATTATTTTGGTTATAGTTAGAGGTTTCAGTAGGATTAAGGTTTATGTTTGTATATATTGTGCAGTTTTGTCAGGACGACAAAGAGCTAGGGAGGGGGTAGTGTTATGAAGGGGGATTTGCCAGTTAGGTAGTCTCGTACCTTCGAGACGTTTCTGGTACCGTAAGTTCCGGTACGAATCATCAGAGTTGACAGTTTGCCTGCTGTTTGTGAGCGTAGTTATTTCGTACGTTGTGCATTAATTTTTGTGCTCTTTTTCTCTATAATGATTTATTTAAGTGATTGCTTGTTAATTTATGTAATTTAAGTTCGTATGGTAAATGATTTAGTGTTATGTAATTTAGGAAAACTCTGGCATGTTTTGATGTCTCCTAGTTGGTAACTGTTGTTACTAGGGGCTGATGAAAGACCAGCACGTCCGAGAATGTTTGAGAAGTAGGTCTTTCTAGAACAATGCAAGCTTTTATAAGATGGGGTAGAGATTATTACAAGTTTAGTCGGGTTTCAGTTTATTGTGAGTGAAGTGCAGTCGGTTTTGGTGTAGTGCAGTGTCAGTGTCAGTGCAGATTGTATATTTTTGGTACTTGTGAAAACAGTGGCAAACACTGACGGGTTATTGAAGTTTGTATAGCATTGGAACTTGAGAAAACAGTGAAGTGTCAAGCATTAAGTGTAATTACTGTCAGTGAAGATTATTTTCGGCACTTGTGTAATAAGTGAAGTGTTAGCAAGTATTAAGTGTACTAACTGTGAAGTGTTGTCAGGCATTTAGTGTAATTGCAATTAGTAAAGTGTGTATAGCTCCAGTGCTTGTGAGAACAGTAAAGAGAAATTGGAAGACACTAAGTGGAATTACTTGAAAAATAAAGACAGTGAACTTTAAGGAGCCAGTGTTTATTTTCGCCTCAGCTGATCCTGTGTACTGCACACCTGAAGGCTGACCAGGAAGAACAACTCACTGGGCAACGTCCTTCCTGTACTGAACTACTGCTGCTGGAGCCTGTGGTAGTGTGGGGGACTGGGACGTAACAATATATATTAATACATTATGACAATATTTACTGTCGTTGATATGACAGTGGGCGTGCCCAAGCAATATGTAGGCATAATATAACACAATACTATATGTAACCATGATATGTAACTACTGAATATAGCTGTAAGTAACAATATGTAAAACAGGTAGTTATGTCCGAGTTCTCCAGGAAGAGACAACCACATATCCCCCTTACCGAGATGAATGAAGAATGCCAAACACTCCTGATCATGTGCCAGAAACGTGACCGACACACACAGACGCAGAAACTTATCCACACGTACGCCCACACACTTCAGCCGGAAGCTAGAGGGGGATATAAGTCACATATCACATGTAGGAGAGTTGGTTATACAGAGTTAGACAAGGAGAGAGTGGGAGAGATTCCCAGAGAGCTATAGGGAGTAGGAGAGTGAGAGTAAAGTAGAACAGTAGCTAGCACAAACTGCTTCTAACCATAGGCAACACGGGTCATGCCAAGCTCTTAACTCTGATTCAAGTAACTGTCTCACAATAAACTCCATCGAAGCAGATCTGCCTATTTCATCATCCCACTTAAAATACAAAGAGGATAACAAAACAGAGAACGCCTACCCTGACATCTACAACACCTCACCATTACTTGCTCTCCTGGTACACCCGGCAACAGTTCCGCCTGGGCCCCCCAGTAGCGAGATATAGTAGATGTGGCAGAAGTGTGTGTGTTTGTTCGTTTGTACATGCTCGAAAAATGTTCGGATCGTCAACTCTCTCACTCCATTGTGAACGTGAATCGGCCTTTGTCAGCAGTTTTGATTAAAAGACAAATCTTCTTTAATCTGTGCTGATAATGCTACATACTCATTACTTAATGACCTGAGAGAGAGAGAGAGGGGGGGGAATAAGTTATGAAGGATATCCAATCATCGTGGAATATATTGTAACGGGTAGCAATGCAACAATATTTCTTTTTTTTTTTTTTATTGTTGTTAGGAATACAAAGTGTCAGTAACCTGAAACGATCCACAATAATGACTGGGAAAACTATTATCATGTCCAATACAAACAACCTATCTGTTCGTCCCCCCCAACTCCGACCCACCTACCGTCCTGACCTCCCATCTCTCCCCCATAACCACACACCGCCATCTATGGAGTGAACTCAAAGGCCGATTCACGTTCGCAATGGAGTGAAAGAGTTGACGATCCGAACATTTTTCGAGCATGTACAGACGAACAAACACACACACTGCTGCCACATCTACTACATTTCGCTACTGGGGGGCCCAGGCGGAACTGTTGCCGGGTGTACCATTCCATCGACGATACAACCAGATACCCTTCTCTATATAATTACACTCCTCAGCTATGTCTAATTACATGTGTGTGTGTGTGTGTGTGTGTGTGTGTGTGTGTGTGTGTGTGTGTGTGTGTGTTTTCTATCCAATTTGACTCAGATCTGGTGGAAATAGTGAGATTAGCCAAGCAGCTGCCTTATTGTTTTAGAACAACAAACCAAAAGTCGATGTTGTTGAACAAGGTCACAGTTTATCAATCCCAACCTAAATAACATTTATGTGACTTAGCACTAACAAAGAGATTCTGCTTTGCAAACAATCGGTCAGAGGTTAAGGTCACATGCCAAGGAAAAAGTTTGACCCCTGTGTATGTATGTGAACTATATGACTGATTAGTTTTATCGTATATGAATCAAACTTATGAGAAATGCTGATGATCAGAAAAGAGGTTGGTTTATTGTTTCTTAAAACAATAGGTCAAATGTCGGGAGCATATGGTATTTTGACCAAACATTTTTTATCTGATTTAGACCTAATTATGTGGAAGGATTTAAAGTAAAGCAAAGACAAAGGGATTTGATTATAGTAAAATCAACCAAAGATTTAGGTGACAGGAATAGGTCAGTAGCCAATATCAAATGGTGATGTCAACTCAAAAGCTTTTGATCGAATATAGCCTACAAATGATTGAAGGGTTAATTTTAAGGTCACAGTATCAAATGTTCTACACAGTAATTCAAACCATTTTGATTCGATTTGAACCAAACTTGGTGGAAAGATTTTGGATTAATCAAGGATGAAGGAATTTGATTTTGAGGACAATAGGCCAACGCTCAAGATCAAAGGACAAGGTCAACTCTAACAGTGTGAATTTTATTTGGATCAGTTGGTGCAATTGTTAAGGATCAAGCAAGAATTATATAATTCTATCCGCCAAGGAGGTTATGTTTTTGCCGGCGTTGGTTTCTTTGTCTGTTTGTCTGTCAGTTAGCAGGATTACTCAAAACGTTATGAACGGATTATGTAGAAATGTTTAGGCAGGTTAGGGTATCGCCTAAGGAACAACCCATTAGACTTTGGTGGTGATCCAGATCATCATCCGGATCCAGAAATTTTTTGTAAAGAATTCTCTACCACTGTGGGATAGTGGAAATTTCACAATATTTGCTTCTTACTTGATAAATAATGGCTACAATGCTTGTACAAAAAATACAAAATAACATCATGAGATCTACGCCACACTGCGCCTTGACGGAGATTTGCAATCTCGGATTGCTCTTGTTCGATTTGTGAGCAATGGGACGAAGGTCAAAGCCACAGGACCAAATAAAATTTTCGATGTTTAAAGCAGTTGGTGGGAGCGGGTACAATGTACTCACTCAGTGCTCCTTCTAGCAGATATATTGTATATTTGAATATAGATTCTTGAATATCATAATGTATAACTTTTTTCTGGTTCATTAGATGCTACTTTCGCAACGGCACTCACTGCTTTATAGCTTTTCTAACTAAATGCTCGATATTAGGATTCGACAAATTTTTCTAGTCCATTTCATCCGCAACTCCTCCACTGTCTCAGTATCCTGATTATTTGAAGGAATGTATAATAGTCCGGTGGTAGGAGGGGGGGAATCACCACCGGAAGAGGGACAAAATTTCATCCTACTTTTCTAGATCAATTTGTTGCGTAGATTATGAACCTGAAAGGTGATCAGCTAGGTTCGGGGGCGTTTCTGAGATATTAAGGGTCAAAGGTCAACAAAGGTAAAAATTGGACAATTGTAAAACTCTATTACATAACTAATTCTGAAACCTAAAATGCAATTTTTTTTTATGACTCTCTTATGCTTTCAGCCATCTAATCTGTATAAAACAACAAATCAATTCTCCGTAGTGGCTGACATTAACTCAAAGGTCAAAGGTCAACACATAACAATTGGTGCAAATACTGATACTATATCCTTACAAACTTCGCTATCTTGCTCAAATTAATGATGCCTTTGTATGGAAAAACCTAATATAGTCAGATGAATCTACTGTACATGTAATTACACCTATCATATCTAAAGTTATTGGTAGTAGTACACTCATCCATTACTCTGAAGTTAGTCTAACATTTCGTCACCATCACTGTCATCACTGTAGTCTGATAATTCGTCCTCACTATCTTCATCAATAGGGCTTCAATAGGGCTACACAACATGACAGGAAAGAAAAATGTAGTCTCTATTCTGGGAAGATTGGGGCATTCCATTAGTTATAATCAAGTTCAACTAAATGAAACGGCATAGGCTGAACTAGCTCAACAAATGGCAGACAGGAGAAGTTGCTTTCCTCTGACTCCATCTTCTGCGAGCGACACTATTCTAACATATTTCTGGTGGGACAATTTTGACTGTATGAAGGAAAACAATGTTTGAAGTATTCACACGACTCATGGAATTGCATTCCAGGAAAGAGACTCACAACCAGTGCCACAACCAACACCTGAAATTCAACTATCAAAGCGACTGACCATCAAAAGAACTGGAGCTGTGCTTCCTCAGAGAAAGATAAATCCACACACAAACCCACCAGGATTTTCTACAGTCAAGACAGTCTTCGATGGGGACCAGGATGCAACAAGCACTAATGAAGTATTCATGTGGAAATTTCTGCACCAACATTACAGTAGGACAATGCAGTCCGTTCCCCGCTTTATTGGCCTGATTATTCAACTTCATGAAAGCCCATCATCTCAATCGACAGTGATTACATTTCTCCCACCAATCATCTGTACTATTACAGAGTATCCAACTGTATTGGAATGTATAAAGCAATCTCAGCTGATGGCAGCTCAGTCCAATATGCGATATGCTCATATAACTACTGATGTAGGTGCTGCTGCCAAATTCTATCATGTCATATGGAACAAACCAAAGGAATTTAAGAATGTCATCATCCACCTTGGGGATATGCATGCCATCATGGAATTCTTTGGCAATATTGGTAAATTCATATCAGGCCGTGGATTTGAAGAGGTTGTATATCAGACAGGGTTAAGCACGTCTGGTACAATCAAAGGAATGCTCAGTGGAAAACATTATAACACATCATGGATAATTCACGAAAGCTTCAGTGAAGCACTGCACCGCCTTTTTGTAGAAGCTTATATGCCAGACTTGTTGAATGGACTTGTAGACAGTGTTCAGGACAAAGTCCCCATAAATTCTGCTCAGGAACTTTCAGAAGAGATTGTTTTTTCTGGTGATGAACAACAATACCGACAGAGAAAATACCAGGTTCTTCGAGGAGACTATGGTAAGACTCCACAGTTTTGGGCAAATGTACATTGAAGCTGTTGATCGTCAACAACACTTCATTTCGCTATCAACATGAATGACTATGACCTTCGGCTGAAGTGCTGGACAGGTTCCTTACCATTTTGTTTTGCTATGAACAAACGGGACTATTCTAGGTATGGGTCCTTTTACTGTCGTCAGCTCATGACAATGATACACATCCAGGTGCCAAGGATGAGCTTCAGAAGGGCCTGTCTGTCTATAGAAACAATACTGGTATCAGGCAGTCTGTTGATGCAGCTGGAGAGCAGACTTTCATGAAGAATTCGAAAACACCAGGTGGTATCAAGAATTTCACTCATCAGGAGACAGCATACAGAAAATGGGTGCTGAACCGTCCATTTACGACTGCTATCCTTTAGCACCTGTACCTCTGTCTCTAGCAACAGCAGATGGCACTCGTCGATCAACATCAAAAAGTCAGATGATGGAAGTTCTCACATCACTAACTTTGAAAAATACTGCCAATGAAATCCCATAAAATGTAGTTTAAATTGTTGACCTGATTGCGTACTTACTTTCATTGTTGAACATACCTGATACATTCAGGTTATTAGCCAAGAGAATCATGGCTGGTATACCCATACAATACAAGGTGGTCTACTTTGCATGTGATACATACAATGCAAATTCCAAAGAAAAAAAAAAAACTGAACGAATTGGAAGAGGGTAGTCAGATGAGTACATTCTGCGCACACCTGATGTAAAAATTCCAGCTGCATTTGGAAAGAACAAAGAAAGAATGCTGGAGCTGATTGAACAGGTTCTTCATGAAAACTCTGGTGGTTCCACGGTCTGTGTAGTGCGTTCAAGTTCTGGTGATACAGACATTCCAATAATTTTGCTAGGCAAGGAAAATCTAAAGGTCATCATAGATAATGGGAGTGGCAAGAGTCGGCGACTTCTTGATCTGAGTCAATGTCAACTCACTGAAATTCAAAAACAAGCATTGCTTGGCATCCATGCCTTCTCAGGAAACGACAATGTTTCTTCATTTTTCCGGAAGGGGAAGAAAACTTGATGGAAAGTGATAAAAGATGATGAAAATTTGTTGAAAGTATTTGCAGAACTGGGTAATGAGCAACATCTCTCCAATGTAGTTTTGGATGGACTTCAAAGAAGTACTTGTGCAGTCTACAATCAAAAGAGATGCAAACGAGTTAATGACGCCAGAGCTACTACTTTTTGGAATCGCTTTCATGACGGCAAGGTAGCTGATCTGTCTGCGTTACCACCATGTGAATCGGCACTGGCCTTGCATGCAGCTCGAACGGACTATGTGGCCAGGATGTGGCGTCTGGCTCACAGAGCCCTGCTATTCTTGGATTCTCCAGCAAATCATGGGTGGAATGAGGATTTATCGATCCATTGGGTTGACATAGCGTATCCTGCGAATGTTGTCGAACTTCTGTGTAATAATGCTGATGAAGATAGTGAGGACGAATTATCAGACTACAGTGAAGACAGTGATGGTGACGAAATGTTAGACTAACTTCAGAGTAGTGGGTGAGTGTACTACTACCAATAACTTTACATATAATAGGTGTAATTACATGTACAATAGATTCATCTGACTATATTAGGTTTTTCCATGCAAAGGCATCATCAATTTGAGCAAGATAGCGAAGTTTGTGAGGATATAGTATCAGTATTTGCACCAATTGTCATGTGTTGACCATTGACCTTTGAGTTAATGTCAGCCACTACAGAGAATTGATTTGTTGTTTTATACAGATTAGATGGCTGAAAGCATAAGAGTGTCATAAAAAAAACTGCATTTTAGGTTTCAGAATTAGTTATGTAACAGAGTTTTACAATTGACTAATTTTTACCTTTGTTGACCTTTGACCCTTAATATCTCAGAAACGCCCCAAAACCTTGCTGATCACCTTTCAGATTCGTAATCTACGCAACAAATTGATCTAGAAAAGTAGGATGAAATTTTGTCCCTCTTCCGGTGGTGATTCCCCCCTCCTACCACAGGTCTATAACCTTACCATTACCACACCACCCCTTTAAACCACCACCAACACCACCAGCATTACCATACCACACCTTCACATACTACCACCATCACTACACACAATATTCATAGGATGCACTACGCAGCATATTCTTACCATGTAAATATATCATAGTTACCATACGCCACTATCACCACCACACACCATCATTATATATACCCCGCCACCGTTACACACCACTGTCATCACGACCGCCATCACCACGTACCATCACAGCACACCATTACTCAGTGCTACCGTCATCATCCACCACACCATCACCACTATACACCACACACACATCACTATCAACGTACCTCACAAAACCATCAACTCAAAGCTCCTTATCACCACCAATCTCTGTCATCATATTCCATGGCAAAGCCACACGTTATACCATCACCAAACTCCCACTACATTACCATCACATACCACACCACCATTACCACACACGAGCTAC
>NC_137010.1:37888048-37915548 GCF_032717465.1 Coenobita brevimanus | reverse complement strand
ATTACCGAAGCTGCAAATAACACGATCAATTGGTTAGCTGCAAAAAAATCCAAGTGACAACTTTACACGAGCACAGCGCATAAACGCGAGAGCCCTCCACAGGAGCAAGTGCGAGGGGCCCGAAGGAGCACTTGTGTGTGTGTATATAGATAGATAGATACCACATCACAAATTGATACTGTTGCTAGGCTTCCATTATTTAATTTTGTATGTTATGTGATTTTTTTTTTTTTTTGCTTTATTTTCTTTGGATAAAAGAACATTTTATTATCGTCGAATGGTTTTATATAGGTTCATTGAAGCCTGTCTAAAATAGCTACTAGTTATATAAATTATTGGTGTCAAATATATATATATATATATATATATATATATATATATATATATATATATATATATATATTGTTCCGTGGGATCTGGTTAGTAATATAATATCTGGATATGTGAAGGACATTATGGGAATGTCGACATGTCTGTTTGAATTTTTTTTTTCTCCCTCTCTCTCTTACCCAAGGAATTAGTTAATATTATTACCTGCGGCGATAGCCAGCAGGTCAGTGAGTGGACGATGTTCTTTTTCTTCCGCTGCATCAACTTCTTCTGCTTCTGGTGAATTTGTTAAAAGGAGGCCTTTGGAGACACAAAAATGGTACTATATAAGGTAACGACATGAAGAAACCAAATCTGCCCTCAGTTGACGAATGAAATGGCGCCATCTAGCGACGGTTTTAGTAAATTATCTTTATTTAAGCCTATTGAGGCAAAAGTTGTCACATATAAGTGGATCTCTCTTATAATTAGTTATATCTTAGCAAACGCTACCCATAAACGCTACCCATAAAATCTCATTTACTACTAGCTCTCGCTCTCAAAACTGGAGTAAGAGTAAATCAAGGATCAAAGTTATTTGCCAAAGTATCTTGGCTAGTGGAAACCATAAAAAACTTCCCGACTGATATCCGCTGCCTTCCAGTATTTCCATAACTTGCTCCTCGCCGTTCTAAGTCACTCTCCGTACCTCCCCTATCTCCTCCTAGTGAGTCACAACCCCCCTCCTCCCCCCGCTTTCTATCTATCTATCTATTGCCAGACGCCTCAATCCCGTTTGGGGTGGCCACAAACAAATCGCCTCCAAGTCGCCCTGTCCCCCGCCATTTCACTACCCTGCTCCCAACTCACACCCCCCTCTCTCATATACCTCTCCACCCCATCCCTCCATCTCATCCTCGGTCTCCCCCTCCCTCTTCCACCCTCCACCTCACTCACATACACTCTCTTCGTCAGTCTTTCACCCTCCATCCTCTCCACATGGCCAAACCACCTCAGTGTGTTCCTCACAACGCTTCCTTTTCACATCCACATCAACACCACAACGCTCCTTTATATCCTCATTCGTCAGCCTGTCTCTCCACGTGACTCCACAAGCTCCTCTTAAATAACTCATTTCCACTGCTCTCACTCTTGACTTGTGTCCTTCCAACAACGTCCAAGCTTCACTTCCGTACGTTAGAGTTGGTATCACAATACTGTCATGTAGTAACTTTTTTACTTCCATGCTCACTTCCCTGTTTCTTATCACTGCTTTCAAGGAACCAGCAACCTTTCTTCCCTGCTGTACCCTTTCAAGCACTTCACCCTCCAAACCTCCATCCTTACTCATCACACTACCCAAATACTTAAACGTACTCACATTTTTCAATTCCTCACCATCCAACCTCGCTATACATTCACTGACTTCACCTCTCTCAAAGACCATCACTTTACTCTTCCCTACATTCACCTTTAGGTTCCGTTTCTTACACACTCTCTCAAACTCATCCACCAAGCCTTGCAGCTCCCCTTCATCTTCACTCAACAACACAGTATCATCTGCAAACAACAGTACAGGGAGTTTCCAAACACTATCCTCTCTCACCAGGGCCACTCCAACATCCACTACCCTACCTTGTACCTCTTTTATTACCCCATCCATGTACAGATTGAACAACCATGGAGACATGACACATCCCTGTTTCAAACCAACTTTCAAAGAGAAAAATTCACTTAGTTCACCATCCACACGCACTGCAGCCTTAGCACCATCATACATACTCTTCACAGCATTCAACAACTTCCCATCTACTCCATATATTCTTAACACTTTCCACAATCCTTGTCTATCCACCCTGTCATATGCTTTCTCCAAATCCATGAAAGCCGCATACAACTTCTTTCCCTTCTCTAGAAACTTTTCCACTAAAGATCTAAGAATGAATATCTGATCTACACAACCTCTTCCCTTCCTAAAGCCTCCCTGTTCTTCTCCAACTAATTTCTCTGTTCTTTCTCTAACTCTGTCTATAAGTATCCTACCATACACTTTTCCTATTATACTAAGAAGACAAATGCCCCTATGATTACCACACACTTCTTTTTCCCCTTTTCCTTTGTACAAGGGAATAATTATACCTGACTTCCAATCCTCCGGGACTCTACCTTCCTCCCAGGCCAATCTGCACATCTTCCACATCCATTCTACTACTATCTCTCCCCCATGCTTCAGCATCTCACCACACACTCCATCAATTCCTGGGGCTTTCCCCGATTTAACTTTCTTCATTGCTTCCACAACCTCTATCCTACTGATTTCTACCTGTCTTCTCACCTCCCTCCTTCTCCCAGCCATTCCCCAGCCACTTATACTCGCATTACTTCCATCCTCTACGTTCAACAATTCCTTAAAGTGTTCTCTCCATCTGCTCACTTTTTCTCCCTTCTCCACTAGTAATCTACCATGTTTATCTTTCACTCCCCTGCTAACTTCACTTCCACCCTGTCTTACTCTTTTCACTTCTCTCCAGAACATTTTCTTACAGTCCCTCCACTTTACACTCAAATTCCTTCCAAATTCCTGATCCACTCTCTTCTTACTCTCTCTTACTAATCTTTTCACCTCTCTCTTCCTTTCCACATATAACTCTCTCTTCTGCCTCTCAACTTCTTCCACGCCCCTATTTCTCATCCATTCATTGTATGCTTTCTTCTTTTGTGCCACAGCCTGTTTCACCTCTTCAGTCCACCACGCTGTTCCTTGCACCCCTCCGTCTTCTCTTCCTTCCACACACCACATCACATGCTGCACATATTTCTTCTGTAAATATCTTACACACACCTTCCACGTCTCCCATCTGCTCCAATTCATATTTGCCCAATCATTCCTCCACTTCTCTCTTATACTCTGCCTTTTTCTCATCCTCTTGTAACCTTTCCACTCTCCTTGCAACTACTCCTTCCTCTCGTCTTTCCCTTCTTCTATTCCTCCATCTTACTTGCATCCTAATTCTGGCCACCACCAAGTAGTGGTCAGAAAGGCCACTCCCCCAACCTCTATAAACTCTTGCATCCAATATACATCTTCGCATCCTTTCATCCACACACACATAATCAATCATTGCCTTCCTTTCATTCAGTTCACCACCCACCCTTCTCATCACTCGCCATGTATACCTGTGGATCATTTTATGCCTGAAGAGGGTATTGGCTATTACCAACCCCCTCCCAGCACAGATGTCCACTAACGCACTCCCATTCTCATCTATCTCAGCAGGCACACCCCACTCACCAACTATTCCATCCACCTTCACATTACCAACTTTACCATTCATATCACCGATCAAAAACACTCTCTCATTCCTTCCAAACTTTTCCATGCACACTTCCACATTTGTCCAGAACTCTTCTCTCACTCTTCTAGCACGATCTTGCGTTGGCGCATACACACACACAATCGCCCACATTTGTATTCCAACTTTCAACTTTACCCACACAATCCTTGACCCAACTGATCCATACTGTCTTATGCTCTTCTTCCATCTTTTACTCACAACTATACACACTCCTTCCTTTGCCCTCTCATTCTCATCTACTCCTGCACATATACCCCATCCATACTCCCATTCTCTCACACTTTCTCCTCTGCGCGCACTAATATTTACTGCACTCCTGATACACTAGGATTGTGTTGTCATTAGTATCAGAAAAGCAAGTATCCTGCGAGATACACGTATCCTAGATAAGGTTTTATATTGCTCTCTATTGTGTTGTAATATCTGCTGATTTGCCCTGTGTCTGACTGTGGTAATATACGTGTAAAGGTGTTGCCGAGAGTTTTTGTGTCCTGCCTCTCTTTATTGCACTAGCTCCGGTCTCGAAAGAGGACCCCGCTCCACGTTGGGTGAAATAGGGACGAGAAGTCGAGCCTAATTCTACCCAGCATTACAGAAAGTATGAATGAAACAGAGGAGTGGATGGGAAAAAGGAGAGGGACAGAATATGTAAGCAGTTTGTGACGGAATCAAGTAGTTATGGTTTTTAAATTTAGGAAAGAGTTGGAACTGAGGATGAAAGGAGGAAGGCAAAAGAAATTCACTAAACAAAATGAGGAGAGAAATTAAAGTAGATAAACACAAGAGTTGGGAAGGGTCGTGGCGACAAGGAGAAAGATGAGGGGAAAAATAGGAGAGCAATGGAAAGAGGAAAGTGAAAGATCAACTGGGCTAGCACCGAACAGTGAAGGAAAGAAATACGGCTCTCTCTCTCTCCCTTTCAATAACTCTAAATGAAGAAGTCAACTATTACACGTAGGAACTAAATGAGTTGACAATTAAATTGATATTAAGTAAAAATTAAGAGTTTGGAAGAGGACATATAAGGCCCGCGAGAAATAATTTTTTTTCAATCTTTTTACTGATGACTTAAGGGTAATCCTCTCTCTCTCATCACTTATACTGTAGACTAGGCATCCATCCCATTATTTTTTTTCTCTCTCTCTCATCATTTAGAGACTAGGCAACCATCGCACTAGTCTGTCTGTCTGTCTGTCTGTCTGTGCAGCTTTTCCTACTCGCGGTCTTAAGCATTTCATTTCGTCTTCACCTGTTCGTCTGTCGAACAAACCTACCTACCTATCTAGCTAAATATGTAACTAGAACGAGGACTAAGTACGATTCTTGCTACAGTCACTTCAGTATGGTTACCTGTTTTTCTGTGTAATTCATTTTTGATGCCTCCAGAGAAACCTTTGAAACTGAGGTTAGAAATAACCTTCATTAAATCCACCATTCTAAGAAGGTGTTCCTTAAGAATTGCCAGGGAAATTAAATGGAAGAAGGTAAGAATTAACGTCATTGTGGTGAACCGGAGAGCTTGATTTTTTTTTTTTTTTTTTTTTTTTTTTTAGTCTATCAGTCCTTCTATTTATCTAACTGCATAACCATCAGTTCACTTCCCAGTATACTTATCAAATCAATACCTTTTGTATGAACATGTTTACATCAGTCTACCTATGTCTGAGCTCCTGGACCGATTTCTAACCCCATCTTCATCGTCATCATCATCATCAGCCATTACAAGTCCACTGCTGAACAAAGGCCTCCCCCTACCTTCTACACGAATTCCTTATCTGAACTAATCTTTGCCACTTTTACCCTACAAATTTCTCTATTTCATCTCTCCACCTCCTGTCTGGCCTGTTTTTTCTACGCTTACAATCTCTTGGTGTCCAGTCAGTCAACCTCTTGCTCCATCGATTATCCCTTATTCTTGCTACATGGCCTGCCCACCTCCATTTCTGTTCTTTTATAACTTTTATAATATCTTTGACTTTAGTCTGCTCTTTCACCCAAGTTGATCTTTTTCCTGTCTCTTAAAGATATTCCCAACATTGACCTTTCCATTGCTCTCTGAGAACGAATTAATTTATTTTCCATCTATTTTGTCAGTTTCCAAGTCTCACAACCATCCGTCATAGCTGTAATTATACATTCATTATATACCTTACGCTTCATACAAACTGGCAAGCTACTTTTCATAATATCCCTAAGTTTACCGAACGTTTTCCATCCAATTGTAATGCGTCTTTTTATTTCGCTATCATTATCTTTCGGTAATTTTAGTTTTTGTCCCAGGTAATTGTACTCCTCGATGGAAGTTTGGAGGGTGAAGTGCTTGAAAGGGTACAACAAGGAAGAAAGGTTGCTGGTTCTTTGAAGGCAGTGATAAGAAAGAGGGAAGTGAGCATGGAAGTGAAAAAGTCATTTCATGAGAGTATTGTGATACCAACTCTAACGTATGGAAGTGAAGCTTGGACGTTGTTGGAAGGACACAAGAGTGAGAGTAGTGGAAATGAGTTATTTAAGAGAAGCCTGTGGAGTCACATTGAGAGACAGGCTGACAAATGAGGATATAAAGGAGCGTTGTGGTGTGGATGTGGATGTGATAGGAAGCATTAGGAGGAACACACTGAGGTGGTTTGGCCATGTGGAGAGGATGGAGGGTGAGAAACTGACGAGGAGAGTGTATGTGAGTGAGGTGGACGGGGGGAGAGGGAGGGGGAGGCCGAGGATGAGATGGAGGGATGGGGTGGAGAGGTATATGAGAGACGGGGGTGTGATTGGGGAGCAGGGCAGTGAAATGGCGAGGGACAGGGCGACGTGGAGGCGATTTGTTTGTGGCCACCCTGTGAGGGATTGAGGCGTCTGGCAATACGTAGGTAGACAGATAGACTTCTTCAAGAATTTCTCCACTTATTCTGATGACCTGTTTGGTGTTTGAGGATTAAACATTAGTTTTACTCCGGCTCATCTTTAGCCCTACTTTGAGACTTTCTCTGTTCAGGCCATTTAACATTTCTTGCAATGTCTCTGCTCTTTCTGAGATTAGAACAATGTCATCTGCAAATCTTAAATGATTCAGCTTTTCTCAATCAATGTTCATGCCTTTGTGTTCCCAGTCAAGCTTTCTGAAAATACTTTCTAGGCATGCTGAAAATAACTTTGGTGAAATTGTATCTCCCTGACGCACGACCTTCTCAATCTTAATTTACTCTGAGTCCTTATGTAATTTAAATGTAGCAGTTCCCTCTTTATGTATGTTTTCGAGCAGTTTTACGATGTTTTCATTCATTCCTTGTTCTCACAATGAATTTATAATTGCTATGTGCTCCACCGAGTCGAAAGCCTTTTCGTAAATGAACAAAACCTAAGCACACTGGTTTATTATAGTGTGTAGTTTTCTCATTTAGCTGATTCATTGTGTGTAGATGATCAGTAGTCGAATACCCGCTTCCGAATCCTGCCTGTTCACGAGGTTGGTTTTCCTCCAGATTTGTAGCTATTCTGTTTGTAAGGACTTTAGTGAAAGGTTTGTAAATAACTGATAGCAAGCTAATGGGTCGATTGTTACTAAGGTCTTTTGAGTCACCTTTTTTTATAAAGTATTATAACTATTGCATTACACCATGTTTTGGGAATTTTCTTCCGTTTTATGCAGTGGGTAAATAAGTGAGCAAGCCTATTTTGTACTTCTACTCCTGCATCCAACAGTAAATCTGCTACTATTCCATCTTCTTCCGGAGCCTTCCCTTTTTTCATATTTTTAAGAGAAATATTTACTTCGTCTGGTGTTACCTCAAGTATTTCACTCGTGTCAACTGAAAAGTTAGCTATTGGTACTACTGTCTTTGATGCATACAGTTCTTTGTAAAATTCTTCAACTCTCTTCAACATCTTATCTCTGCATTTAATGGTTTCACCGTTTTTGTCTTTTAGTGATGTAATTTGTTGCTTTCCGAGTGCCATTTTACTTCGGACCTGTTTCAGACTTTTTCCATTTTTGATGGTTTCTTTGATTTTATCCATGTTTCCCTTTCTTTTTTTCTTCTCTTTGTCTTTTGTTGATAAGTTTATTTAATTCCGCTCGTTCTATTTCATCTTTCTTTGTTTTTACTTTCATTTCCTTTCTTTTTTTCATAAGCTCAAGTGTCTTTTCTGAATACTGCTTGGCTTTGGTTGTATTAGGTTTTCCTGCTACCTCTGCTGATTCTTTTAGCACTTTTGTTAGTCTGTCATTCAGCTCATCAATGTCACATTCAGCATTACTGAGAGCCTGAAATCTGTTATTTCCAACTGAACAGCTGCTTTTTTTTTTTTTTTTTTTTTTTTTTTTTACTGCGCATATCTTTTTTATCTTTAATCATCTTTCTTTCACTTTTGAAATTGAATCTTGCTGTGCAACTCACCATTCTATGGTCAATATATCTATCTATAGCCCGACGCCCTAATCCCGCAAAGGGTGGCTGCAACGCAAAGGGTGGCTGCAAACAAAACGCCTCCAAGTCGCTCTGTCACCCACCATTTGACTACCCTCCCCCCAACTCACCCTCCCTCCCTCATATACCTCTCAACTCCATCCCTCCACTTCATCCTCGGTCTACCCCTCCCTCTCCCTCCCTCCATCTCACCTACATACACCCTCTTAGCCAGTCTTTCTCCATTCTCTCCACATGTCCAAACCACCTCAGTGTATTTCTGCTAATCTTAACTACATCCACATCTACCCCACAAAGTTCCTTCACTTCTTCATTCGTCAGCCTGTCCCTCCATGTCACTTCACATGCTCCTCTCAAGTAACTCATTTCCACTGCGCTCACTCTTGACTTGTTCCCCTCTTGCATGGTCCACTCCTCGCTTCCATACGTCAGGGTAGGGATCACAATACTGTCATGCAGTAACTTCTTTACTTCCATACTCACCTCCCTATTTCTCATCACTGCTTTCAGTGAACCAACAACCTTTCTTCCCTGCTGTACCCTTTCACGCACTTCATCCCCCAACGTTCCATTCTTACTCATCACACTACCCAAGTACTTGAATGTAATCACATTCTCCATATCCTCACCATCCAACCTCACTGCACACTCTGTGACTTCATTCCTCTCAAACACCATTACTTTAATTTTGTTTACATTAACTTTCAGCTTACTCCTCCTACACACTGTCCCAAATTCATTCACCAAACCTTGCAACTCCCATTCATCTTCACTCAACAATACTGTATCATCAGCAAACAGCAACACCGGAATCTTACAAATCTCACCCTCATTCATTAGAGCCACCCCCACATCCACTGCCCTACCTTGCACCTCCTTTACAACCCCGTCCATATATATATTAAACAGCCATGGAGACATCACACAACCCTGTTTCAGTCCCACATTGAGATCAAAGAACTCAGCTCACCATCCACTCGCACCGTAGCCCGAGCTCCTTCGTACATACTCTTCACAGCACTCAACAATTTCCCCTCCACTCCATATATGCTTAATACCTTCCGCATACCTTGCCTATCTACTCTGTCATAAGCTTTCTCCAATTCCATGAAGGCAGCATACACTTTCTTTCCCTTCTCTAGATACTTCTCCACTAAACATCTTAGAACAAATATCTGATCTACACACCCTTTTCCCTTCCCAAATCCCCCTTGTTCTTCTCCAACTAGCTCCTCTGTCATATGCCTAACCCTATCAATGAGTATTCTACCATATATTTTACCAGTCACACTAAGAAGGCAAATACCCCTATGGTTACCACATACTTCTCTCTCCCCTTCTCCTTTGTATAAAGGAACAATTTTACCTGATTTCCAGTCCTCTGAAACCCTTCCCTCTTCCCAAGCCAATCTACACAACTTCCATATCCACTCCACAACAATCTCACCCCCATACCTCAGCATTTCACTACACACTCCATTAATTCCTGGGGCCTTTCCCAACTTGATCTTCTTCATTGCTTCCACTACTTCCGCCCTACTGATCTCTTCCTCCCTCCTCTCATCTCTTCTTCTCCCGGCCATTCCCCAACCACTTATACTCGCACTGCTCTCACTCTCTACATTCAACAAATCCTCAAAGTGCTCCTTCCATCTCCACAATTTCTCTCTCTTCTCTACCAACAATCTATTATTCCTATCTTTCGCTCCCCTGCTATTTCCCCTTTCACACTGCCTTACTTTCTTTACCTCCTTCCAAAACAATTTCTTACTCTTCCTCCATTTCACACTCAGATTCCTCCCAAACTCTTCATCCACTCTCTTCTTACTCTCCTTCACCAGTCTCTTCACCTCCCTTCTGCTCACATATACCTCTCTCTTCTCTGTCTCATCTTCTCCCTACCTCTACTCGCTAACTATTCACTATATGCCTTCTTCTTTTGTTCCACAGCTCGTTTCACCTCATCATTTCACCATGCTGTCCCTTGCACATCCTTGCATCTTCTCCTCACTCCACAAACCACCTCACACGCTGCACCTATCTCTTCCGTGAATATCTTACATACGTCTTCCACCCCTTCCATCTGCTCTAACTCATACTTTCCCAATCTTTCTTCTACTATGCTCTTATTCTCTGCCATTTTCTCACTGTCTTGCAAATTCTCCACTCTTCTCACAGGAGCTGTTTCCTCCTGTCTTCCCCATCGTCTCCTCAACCATTTTCTTTGTAGCTTTACCTTGGCCATCACTAAGTGATGGTCCGAGAGTCTATTCCCCCACCCTTTCCACACTCTTGCATCCAACACTTGTCTTCTCATTCGCTCATCCACACACACGTAGTCTATCATTGCCTTTCGTTCAACAAGTTCACCATCCATCCTCCTCAATGCTCTCCATGTATATCGGTGGATTATCTTATGCCGAAAGTAGGTGTTGGCTATTGCCAACCCCTTACCAGCACTTCCAATATTTACTTTGTTGATAACTGTGACATTTGTGATTGTGTTATTCTTATTTGTTATAATGAAGTCGATTTCATTCTTTGTTTCTCCATTTGACTCCTCCACGTCCACTTTCTCCCTGTTCATTTGTGAAGAATATGTTCATATTCTCATGTTAAACATTTCTGCAAAGTTTACCAGCATTTCTCCTCTTTCGCTCCTTTCTCCCACTCCAAATTTTCCCATACATGCTTCTCCATTTTTTGATTTTCCAACTTTCGCAATGAAGTCTCCCATGAGTATAGTATAGATGGTCTTTTCCTCTTCCATAATCTGGGAGATGTCATCATAGAATGTTTGAGTTTCTTCATCTGAACTCTGAGAAGTTGGTGCATGTACTTGTATTACTTTCAGGTATCTGAACTCTGAGAAGTTGGTGCATATACTTATATTACTTTCAGGTATCTGAACTCCGAGAAGTTGGTGCATATACTTGTATTACTTTCAGGGTATATTTTTTACACAGTCTGATTACAACCACTGCTGCTTTGTCAGATACACTGCTGAATTAAACAATGTTTTCTGCAAGATTTCTGTTAATTAGAAATCCTACACCACGAACACTTTCATTATCCCTTCCTCTGTAGTAAAATAGGTGGCCACAGTCATTGAGCTGAATTACTTTTTCCTCTTTTCTGTGGGTCTCACTCAAACCTACAGTATCCCAACTAATGTTTTCCAATTCAGCCATTAAGTTATCAAGTTTGTAATCTTCAGCGAGGCTTCTTACATTGTATGCATAGATCTTCATGGATTTAAGAGTGTTTAATATCCCAGTCTCTAACTTGTCAACACAGTGCTTATTCACTTTCGGTGGCACACTGCCCGTAAGCACAGGAGGCAGTGCGGTTGGACCTTTAGTAGACGATGATCCAACAGGAACGCCCGTCAAATGCTTTGCAATAGAACTCATGTTTGGTTGGGAGGATTGTGGTAAATAATCTCACCTCCCTGCCACATAGTTTCTGGTGAGATGTAATTTTTTCTACCATCTTATTCGTTATATTCGGTGGAGCCCGATATATCTATAGGGGGTCCCATGGTCCGCGCCGTCTAAGAGGGTACCTTGTATATCTACAAGGCCTTCCCCTATCCGCCACCTGGGGACACGCCAGGTAGCAGTGGGATCCTGCCCCTGGATATATCTATCTATCTATCTATCTATATACCTAGGCTGCTTCCCCCATAGAAAGGGAGGTAGCCGAGACAGGACGACGCACTCCCCATTTACTCATCCATTCAAACAGTCATTCGCATCTTAGCCTCAAAGGGGAGAAGGGACAGATCCTCACCGCACCACACCACACATGGGTCAACTGCGCAGTGCAATCAATGACATCCGCAGCAGGGCCCGACAGCAGAGCTGGTTTACCCATGCCACATCATAAGACCCATTATATATACAGTATATATATATATATATATATATATATATATATATATATATATATATATATATATATATATATAAGCCGTGTGTGTGTGTGTGTGTGTGTGTGTGTGTGTCTGTGTGTATTTCGGGCAGCCGAAACAACACATTCAAATCGCACCAAAACTAGCATAAAAATCACAAAAAATTTTCTGATGTGAAAAAAGTTTGTCCCATCACGATTGAAATACTTTTACTATATTTAATAAATGACCTCATTTTGACCAAAAAACGCTGCTTCCGAAGCCCGGCATATGATCTTATAATTTTTTGCCCAGAGGTAGAACTAAAATAAACTGGGTTCCATTACCGAAGCTGCAAATAACACGATCATTTGGTTAGCTGCAAAAAATCAAAGTGACAACGTTACAGTAGAACAGCACATAAACGCGAGAGCCCTCCGCAGGAGCAAGTACAAGGGGCAAGAAGGTCCCACAAGCACTTATGTGTATATATATATATATATATATATATATATATATATATATATATATAGATAGATAGATATATAGACAGATGGATAGATAGAGATATAGAGAAATACGGATAGATAGATAGATACCACATCACATATTGATACTGGTACTAGACCTCTATTATTTAATTTTGTTTGTTGTTATTTTTTTCCTTATTTTCTTTCGAAAAAAGAACATTTTATTATTGTCGAATGGTTTATATAGTTTCATTGAATCCTGTCTAAAACAGCACCCAGTTACATAAATTATTGTTGACAGTTATATATATATATATATATATATTGTTCCGTGGGATCTGGGGGTAGGGGGGTTTCAAGAATACTCCCCCAGTATCCCTGCTTGTCGTACGAGGCGACTAAAAGGGTTGGTGGTGGGTTAGTGCCCCACCCCGTAAAAGAACTAACTAAAAAAGCAAATAAAGTGCCTCGGACCCAGACAGACCATACGTTGACGACTAAGGAACGGACAAAGGACATTCTGAGGGTAGGAACGTGGAATATGAGAGGAGTGAATGATGAAGTGAAAGAGAGAGAGATTGTCCAGGTGCTTGAGGATGCAAAAGTGGATATATGTGGATTGACTGAAACTAAATGGCAAGGTGAAAGGATGAGAAAATGGGAATACGGTGTAGGTATATGTGCGGGAGTCAGTGAGAATGAGAGGGCAAGAGAGGGAGTATGTCTGATGATAAGCAAGAAGTGGAAGGAGAATATAAGAGAGTATGGAACAGTGGGTGCAAGGATTGTATGGGTGAGGATGAAAGTAGGTATACAAGCATGGGCGATTGTATGTGTGTATGCCTCAACAGAGGATCGAGTGGCAAGAGTGAAAGATGAGTTTTGGGCGAGAGTAGAAGCATGTATGGACAAGTTTGAGAGGAGCGAGAGAGTGCTGTTGATTGGAGACATGAATGGCAAAGTTGGGAATGTACGAGTGGATGGAGTGGTTGGTCAATGGGGTGTGCCAGCTGAAGTAGATGGGAATGGTAGTGCTTTGGTGGACATCTGTGCTGGTAAGGGGTTGGCAATAGCCAACACCTACTTTCGTCATAAGATGATCCACCGGTATACATGGAGAGTAATGAGGAGGATGGATGGTGAACTTGTTGAACGAAAGGCAATGATAGACTACGTGAGTGTGGATGAGCGAATGAGAAGACAAGTGTTGGATGCAAGGGTGTGGAGAGGGTGGGGGAATGGAGTCTCGGACCGTCACTTAGTGATGGCCAAGGTAGAGCTGCAAAAAAAGTGGTTGAGGAGACGAAGGGGAAGACAGGAGGAAGCAACTCCTGTGAGAAGAGTGGAGAAATTGCAAGATAGTGAGAAAATGACAGATTATAAGAGCATAGTGGAAGAAAGATTGGGAAAGGTATGAGCTAGAGCAGATGGAAAGGGTGGAAGACGTATGTAAGATATTCACGGAAGAGATAAGTGCAGCGTGTGAGGTGGTTTGTGGAGTGAGGAGGAGATGCAAGGGTGTGCAAGGGACAGCATGGTGGAATGATGAGGTGAAACGAGCTGTGGAACAAAAGAAGAAGGCATATGGTGAATGGTTGGCGAGTAGAGGTAGGGGAGAAGAAGAGAGAGAGAGGAGAGAAGTATATGTGAGCAGGAGAAGGGAGGTTAAGAGACTGGTGAAGGAGAGTAAGAAGAAAGTGGATGAAGAGTTTGGGAGGAATCTGAGTGTGAAATGGAGGGAGAGTAAGAAATTGTTTTGGAAGGAGGTAAAGAAAGTAAGGCAGTGTGAAAGGGGAAATAGTAGGGGAGTGAAAGATAGGAATAATAGATTGTTGGTGGAGAAGAGAGAGAAATTGAGGAGATGGAAGGAGCACTTTGAGGATTTGTTGAATGTAGAGAGTGAGAGCAGTGTGAGTATAAGTGGTTGGGGAATGGCTGGGAGAAGAAGAGATGAGAGAAGGGAGGAAGAGATCAGGAGGGCGGAAGTAGTGGAAGCGATGAAGAAGATTAAGCTGGGAAAAGCCCCAGGAATTGATGGAGTGTGTGGTGAAATGCTTAGGTATGGGGGTGAGATTGTTGTGGAGTGGATATGGAAGTTGTGTAGATTGGCTTGGGAAGAGGGAAGGGTTCCAGAGGACTGGAATTCAGGTATAATTGTTCCTCTGTACAAAGGAGAAGGGGAGAGAGAAGTATGTGGTAACCATAGGGGTATTTGCCTTCTTAGTGTGACTGGTAAAATATATGGTAGAATACTCATTGATAGGGTTAGGCATATGACAGAGGAGCTAGTTGGAGAAGAACAAGGGGGATTTAGGAAGGGAAAAGGGTGTGTAGATCAGATATTTGTTCTAAGATGTTTAGTGGAGAAGTATCTAGAGAAGGGAAGGAAAGTGTATGCTGCCTTCATGGACTTGGAGAAAGCTTATGACAGAATAGATAGGCAAGGTATGTGGAAGGTATTAAGAATATGTGGAGTGGAGGAAATTGTTGAGTGCTGTGAAGAGTATGTACGAGGGAGCTAGGGCTACGGTGCGAGTGGATGGTGAGCTGAGTGAGTTCTTTGATCTCAATGTGGGACTGAAACAGGGTTGTGTGATGTCTCCATGGCTGTTTAATATATATATGGACGGGGTTGTAAAGGAGGTGCAAGGTAGGGCAGTGGATGTGGGGGTGGCCTTAATGAATGAGGGTGAGATTTGGAAGCTTCCGGTGTTGCTGTTTGCTGATGATACAGTATTGTTGAGTGAAGATGAATGGGAGTTGCAAGGTTTGGTGAATGAATTTGGGACAGTGTGTAGGAGGAGGAAGCTGAAAGTTAATGTAAACAAAAGTAAAGTTATGGTGTTTGAGAGGAATGAAGTCACAGTGTGTGCAGTGAGGTTGGATGGTGAGGATATGGAGAATGTGAGTGCATTCAAGTACTTGGGTAGTGTGATGAGTAAGGATGGAACTTTGGGGGATGAAGTACGTGAAAGGGTACAGCAGGGAAGAAAGGTTGTTGGTACACTGAAAGCAGTGATGAGAAATAGGGAGGTGAGTATGGAAGTTAAGAAGTCACTGCATGATGGTATTGTGATCCCTACCCTGACGTATGGAAGCGAGGCGTGGACCTTGCAAGAGGGGAACAAGTCAAGAGTGAGAGCAGTGGAAATGAGTTACTTGAGAGGAGCATGTGGAGTGACGTGGAGGGACAGGTTGACGAATGAAGAAGTGAAGGAACGTTGTGGGGTAGATGTGGATGTGGTTGAAAAGATTAGGAGAAATACACTGAGGTGGTTTGGACATGTGGAGAGAATGGAGAATGAAAGACTGACTAAGAGGGTGTATGTAGGTGAGGTGGAGGGAGGGAGAGGGAGGGGTAGACCGAGGATGAGGTGGAGGGATGGAGTTGAGAGGTATATGAGGGAGGGGGTGAGTTGGGGGAGGGGAGTCAAATGGTGGGTGACAGAGTGACTTGGAGGCGTTTTGTCTGCGGCCACCCTTTGCGGGATTAGGGCGTCGGGCTATAGATAGATAGATAGATAGAAGGACATTATAGGAATTTCGACGTCAGTTTGATTTTTCTTCTTCTCCTCTCTGTTACCCATTGGAATTAGTTAATATTATATCCTGCGGCGATAGCCAGCAGGTCAGTGAGTGGACGATGTTCTTTTTCTTCCGCTGCATCTCCTTCCTCAGCTTCTGGTGGATTTGTTAAAAGGAGGTCTTTGGAGACATAAAAATGATACTATATAAGGTAACGACATGAAGAAACCAAATCTGCCTTCAGCTGACGAATGAAATGGTGCCATCTAGCGACGGCTTTAGTAAAATAACTTAATTTAAGCCTATTGAGGCAAAAGTTGTCCCATATAAGTGGATCTCTCTTATAATTAGTTATTTCTTAGCAAACTGAAAAAAGAGCCTCGCAGCAGGTCCCAGAGCAATTCTACTCTTGTTGTTATTGTGTATTTCTTATTTAAGTGTATTATTCCCAGTGAAAATGTGAGTTCTCTCGTAGGCTGTAGATTGTTATGTACTGTACTGTACTAGTAGTAGATTTGGAGGTATTTAAGTGGACCGTCCTGCCTCCAAGTCACTTAGACGAATGAATACGCCAATTACAAGGTGTGTGTGTGTGTGTGTGTGTGTGTGTGTGTGTGTGTGTGTGTGTGTGAGAGAGAGAGAGAGAGAGAGAGAGAGAGGAAGTTTCAAATATATTATTTAGATGTTTACAAGATAGAAATTTAGTTGAGCAGTAATTAATTTTTTTTTATGCTCGTTAATACCTACTCCAGGGGACAGTGTGGAAACATTCACAGCCTGGATGTGTAGATCTATCTTTATCAGCTTCTCACCACCCTGTCTCTCCCTCTTGTCATTCTACAACACACTCTGGTCACCCTTCTCCATCGCACGGTTTCTTTCCACACTCTGTTACGGTGTTTTCTTCCTACCCCAATCCATCTCTCACATAGGCTAATTAGGCAACTGGTAATTATGCATTAACCCTTCTCTTAGGTGCTGATTTAGACTAGCAACAGACGTTTTATATATACAGGGAGATATACTAGAACTCATAGTCGAGATATAAACATGTCATCAAATGAGGCAATATTTATGCAGAGACGAAAAGTGCGGAGGCTAGTAAGAGTTTGAAAACGAGGGCAGTAAGATAGTGAAGCAGTGAAGGAATGAGATGGAAAGCAAAGGTCAGAAGGAGGAAAGAAAAGCTGGAGGAAAAACGAAGTAAGGAGAGGGATGAACAAAGACTGCAATGATTAGAGCAGGAGAGATATACGAATAGTAATTGGAAGCAAGGGGAATGCAGGAAATGAAGAATTAATAATACTGAAATGAAAAAACAGAGGGGGCATTAACCAGCAATGACGGCTTCTGTCGAGGACACTTCAACTCTTATTTCACTTAAACGTCATCATTTCACCAGGTGTCTGTCTCCGTTAATAATTCTTTTACATTTATGATCCCAATGGTATGATGTGAGATTTCTGTAAACAGGTATAAAAGATATACAAGAGAATTCAGTAAGTCCTTTTTATTGCCTCTCGTATGCTCATTTTGCAACAGTCGACAGTAAAATACAAAAAGATTACTATTCAGTCGTTTGCTGCTGCCAGTAGAGCTTATTTAACTATTCACCCCAAATTATAATTCTGACTGCGACAAAATAACATTTTGTAACAATCTTACCATACAGCAAGAGACTTCATAAAGTGTTAAGATACAAAATAAATCGTTGCGAGAGATGTGCCATTGACAGTACCTTAAGATTCCCGTAAGACCAGTCCTGCATCGCACGTGTCTTGATTCAGCTCGACATTTTGTACGAACTGTCAGGATGTCTTTTTACCTTTCCTTCGGAGGGACACAAAATCCTTGTTAAAATCCTCTTACCAACTCAAAGAATTTGCTTGTGAAATTTTCCTTTGAATTCATATGTACTAATGACTCAGGCGATTACTGCGAGCGGTACATTTTTCGTCCTATCCTTAAAAATGAACTTGCCTGGTATTGCCAAACCTGACTAGTCTATTCTCATCATCACGGGGACGCAGAAGCCTCTTCATCACGGCAATGTTAATTTCTGCAGTCAAACGTGTCTTCAATTTCTACCGCAACATCTGCACTTTAACTTAATGGTACCAGATTTAATCCGAAAATAAAAACAGAATTACTACTGAAGTATATATACAAGTCAGAAGCATAATAAAGTAAATAAATGTGAATTCATGTTTTGCAGGCTATTTACCTTACTGGCACACCTCCTCATTGTATGCATAGTTATTTCCAACAGCAAATAACACGCTAATCATCTGACAGCAATTATGGGAGAGGATAATGGGTTCAGTAATCTGTGTAGGGCTCAAAGATAGGTAGACTGATGTAAACATGTTCATGGAAAAGTGATTGATTTGACAAATAGACTGTCAAGTGAACTGATAGGTATGCAAGTAGATAAATAAAAGGACGGATAGACTGGTAAAAAAAAAAAAAGGATCAAGCTCTCCCGTTCACCACAATGACGGTACTTCTTACTTTCTTCCACTTTATTTTCTTATGATGACGGATTTAATGAAGGCTATTTCTAACTTCCTCAGTTTCAAGAGTTCCTCTGAAGACATCAAAAATGAAATGTGCAGAAAAAAAGGTCACCATACTGAAGAGACTGTAACAAGAA
This sequence comes from Coenobita brevimanus, assembly GCF_032717465.1. Classification (NCBI taxonomy): domain Eukaryota; kingdom Metazoa; phylum Arthropoda; class Malacostraca; order Decapoda; family Coenobitidae; genus Coenobita; species Coenobita brevimanus. The sequence goes on along the minus strand of NC_137010.1, from coordinate 37,896,922 downwards.
TCGTAGTTGGTCCTCGTTCTAGTTACATATTTAGCTAGATAGGTAGGTAGGCGGATTTAGATCAATTCTTGCATGACTGAATTTCGACAGACAAACAGGTGAAGACGAAATGAAATGCTTAAGAGCGCGAGTAGGAAAAGCTGCACTGACAGACAGACAGACAGACAGACAGAATAGTGGGATGGTTGCCTAGTCTCTACTGTAAATGATGCGGGAGGAGAGAGAGAGAGAGAGAGAGAGAGAGAGAGAGAGAGAGAGAGAGAGAACAGTGGGATGGATGCCTAGTCTCTAAATCATGCGGGAAGAGAGAGAGAGAGAGAGAGAGAGGGAGGGAGGAAGGGAGAGGGTGGGAGGGAGAAAAAGAGAGAGAGATAGTTGGATGCCTAGTCTCAAAATGATGCGGGAAAAGAGAGGGAGGAAGGGAGGGACTATAGTGGGATGCCTAGTCTAAATGGTGCGTGAAGAGAGAGAATAGTGGGATGGATGGCTAGTCTCTAAATGATGCTGGGAGAGAGAGAGAGAGAGAGAGAGAGAGAGATTCCAATAAATTGAGGATGAGATAGGAAGAGAATATAGCCAGTGCGAGGGAGGAGGAAAGATATAATGAGTTTAAGAAATGAATGCCTTTCGGTAAATGGGGGGAGGGGGAGACTGAAGCATAAAGGATGGGTGAGAAAGAGGAAGAAAAGACGGGAGGAAGAATGAAGCAGGGGTGGGGGGGGGTAGACGGGAATAAGGAGAGGGACAGAATATGAAAGTAGTTTGTGACAGAATCATGTGATTATTGTTTTGAAAAAGGAAAGTTTGAAGTGAGGATGAAAGGAGGAAGGCAAAAGGAATCCACCAAACAAAAAGAGGATAGAAATTGAAGTAGATAAACACAAGAGGTGGGAAGGGTTGTGAGGAGACAAGGAGAAAAATGAGGAGAAAAATAGGAGAGCGATGGAGAGAGGAAAGTGGCAGATCAGCTGGGTTACTACTGTACAGTGGAAGTAAGAAATGTGGCTCTCCCTCTCTCTTCCTCCCTTAAACACTGAACAAAGGAGTCAACCATTACACGCAAGAACTATAATCAATTTCTTTGAGACTAAGAAAAAAATAATATATTGACTTCCAGGAAGCGTGACCGTACTTTTGTTTGTTTGGTTGGTATTTATGGCTATCGGCCACATGATAGGCCATTAAGCCAAAAAATATATATACATTATCTACACTTATATGCACTAAGCCAAAAAATATATATACATTATCTACACTTACATGCACTTCACATTGTACAGTATATATCCTACAATATCTATGTGCCAGTTCTCTAGAGCAGTAGAACTGCCAATTTAAGGAGACGACAAAACAGGAGCAGTAGGGCTCGAAGGCTATGGAGGCTGACAGAAGGTTATGCTGTCGAATCGCTGGAGTCAGAGTCTGAGTCAGAGTTAGGACCGGTAGATAGATGGGACTTCACGACCCCGAGGGTGTAAGAGAGGATACGGTACTCCTCGGGGCCGGTTACAGCCTGGAGGGACCCCCGGCGCAACTCTGTGAAAGAGAGCAATGCCCGCCGATAGTCCCCTCTGGCATACTCAAGCTCGCCAGCTTCCTCTGGTGCAGAGCCCTCATAATGACGCAGCTGGTCCTCCAAGATCTCGAGGCCCAGCTGGGGGAGGGAGGCAAAGTCATCCCAAGATAACTGTCGGCCCGAGCTTGTGGGCTGTAGACTCGCCGATGCCTGGCTCTCTGGTGGAGGACTGGTCACAGAAGGAGGCGCCACTGAAGTCACAGGGTCGTCGGGAGCAGCAACAGCAGGTGGCGAGGAGTGTGTGACATCCCCCACCTCCATGGGCACCTCAGGGAGTGGCTGAGAGGCAGACTGACGGGAGACGGCACGCCCCGACAGCTGGATCCTTGTCGGGGGAGTAGAGGGCTGCAGCTGCAGTACTCTCGGAACCAGGGAGGTGGGGGTTGCAGATGACCCAGAACGACGCTTAGGAGCTCTCCTCCCAGGCCTCCTCCTCACCACGGGTGTGGAGGAAAAAGAATCGGGAATGGAGATGGCGGGGAGCCCGTTGGCCCGGAAGATGGCAGGCAGGCGCTGGGCTAAAACTGCCAAATCTCCTCCCGAGAAGGCCTTGGCAACCTCCACACACATGGTGATGATGGTCGAGTGAGAGGAGGCAGGAGTAGCAAGTAGAGGCTGACGCTGACGACGATCACGAGGAAGGGCGTGGGGAGAGCCCCGCACTGCCTGGCCTGCAGGGCCGGTGACAGAAACAGCTACAGGGCCCTTGACATCCTCTCCGACAACAAACTCCACCTCCTCACCAGCAGCAACAGAGGGCACAGGGTGGACAGGGTTGGGGGCCACGATGGAGGACCGGTGGAGGAACACGTCCTTCCCTGTGTCCCGGCAAGTTACGAAGCCGTAACCCCTTCGAACGTGGTACCACTTAACCCGCCCAACAACCTTGTCTGCCATGGTTCTCCTCCCGTAGATGTTCTTCCTCAGGTCAGGAGCTGGTTAGAAAGTCTTGTTTCTGCCCTTGCGGTCGGAGGTGAACTCCCACTTCCCAGTTCAGCTGCTGGATCCCTCATGACCGTACACGAGAAATAATTCTTTTTTAGTCTTTTTACTGATGACTTAATGGGTGATCTCTCTCTCTCTCTCTCTCTCTCTCTCTCCTATTCCACGTAAGGTCACTACACTCGCACATTCAAAGTTCAGGTATTATGTTTTGATTGGTGTGAGTGTGTGTGTGTGTGTGTGTTTCTATCCGATATGACTCAGATTTGGTAGAAATGCGGCTGCTTTTTTGTTTTAGACCAATAAATCAGAAGTCGATGTTATTGAAGAAGGTCACAGTTTATTAAGCAATATTTATCTGATTTAGAGCAAACGTGGTGGATGGGTTGAAGGTAAAACAATAACGAAGAGATTCTATTTTGAGAGCAATCAGTCAGAGGTTAAGGTCACATGCCAAGGACAAAGTTGGACCCCTGTGTCAGTGTGTGAACAAACCGACTAATTATTTTTTTATCATATTTGAATCAAACTTACTGGAAGTGCTGATGATTAGAAGCGGTTGGCTTATTTTTTTTTTAGAACAATACGGTAGGTCAAGGTCGGGAGCATATATTCACTTGAATAGTTTTTATATTATTTAGACCAAATTTTGTGGAAGGATTTAGCCCTTCGTACGCCATGTGGGGCCAGATTAACCGCAACACATTTTATAAATTATTCCATTCAGCCACTTATTGGTTTAGGGATTCGGCAAACCATGACTTTGTCTTTGGCCAGTGTATAAGCACACAACATTTGAGTAGAAAGACTCCTAGAGTTCAGGAGTTAGGAGGGGTCGTGGGTACCCCACCTAGCATTCTGTGTATCTTTTTTTTGTTTTTCTTCAGATTCTAGGTATTATTGACTATGTCCCTGAGTGTTGAGATGTTCTACAGTTAGAAGGGGAGAATCGTAGAAGATCCTCCCATTGCTAATGCTGATAATGACACCTGCAATGATTAATTTGATGCTAAAATCATTCAGGGTTTTTCTGATTATAAAATATGTCAATGTTGTTCATCTTTACTTGATCTGAATATAATTCAGGGATTTTCTGAATATAAATGTCAATCTTGTTTATGTTCTGAAAAAATATTCAAACCATTTTTTTCTCTGCCTCATTTTATTATCAGGATATTGTGAGTTTTCATTCTATGGTATTATAACTGATAATACATTAATTTTATTAAGAACATTATGAATGAAAAACAATGATGTAACCTAAAAGTATATGCCACATTATTCATTACATGTGCAATCTTTCAAAAATTTTGAAGAAAACCATTAAATTTTTACTTTGTTAAAATTAAAAATAGAACAACACAAAAACTAAAGGGACACATGGTGGACTGGCTACACGTGACGTGTCCTGAACATGTGTACAAACATTTGTAATTTAACATTTGTAACTTTGTGCATAGGGAAGAAATAAAAATCTTTAGCTGGGGTCTTTCGAGATCCCACATGTTCAGAGTCACGTTTTTTCACCTGACGTACGAAGGGTTAAAGTAAAGCAAAGACAACATGATTTCATTATACTAAAATCAACCAAAGGTTGATTTTACAATAATAAAGATAAAGGGACATGGTCAGTTAAAACAGCGTGGATTTTACTTGGCCCAGTTGGTGGAAGTGTTAAGGATCAAGCAAGAATTATGTAATTCACAGGGAAAAGTCAATGGCCAATATCAAATGGCGAGGTCAGCTCAAACATTTCTCATCGAAATTAGACTAAACTTGATTGAAGGGTTAACTTTAAGGTTACAAGATCAAAATTATGTTCTACAGAGACTCAAACAACTTTGATTCGATTTCAACCAAAATTGGTGGAAAGGTTTTGGGTTAATCAAGGATGAAGTTATATTTTGAGGACAATAGGCCAAGCTCAAGATGATGGGACAAGGGCAACTCAAACAGCCTGGATTTTACTTGTCCCAGTTGGTAGGATCAATCGAGAATTAAGTAACTGCATCCGCCAAGGAGGTTCTGTTTTTGCCTACGTTGGTTTGTTTGTCTGTTTGTCCATCTGTTTGCAGGATTACTCAAAAAGTTATGAACGGATTATGCTGAAATTTTTAGGCGGGGTAGGGTATGGCCTAAGGAACAATCCATTAGATTTTTTTGGTGATCTGGATCGTCATCCTGATCCAGGATTTTTTTTTTTTTTTTTTTAAATCACCACCATTGCGGGATAATGACAACTTTAATGTTTTTGCTTCTCACTTGAGAAATAATGCCTACAATGTTTGCACAAAAAATACAAAATAACATCTTAAGATCTGATACACACTCATCTTGGCGGAGGTTTGTAATCTCGGATTGCTCTTGGTCGATTTGTGAGCAATGGGACGAAGGTCAAAGTCACAGGACCAAATCAAATATTCGATGTTTAAAACAGTTGGTAGGCGCGGGTGCTAAGTACTCACTGAGTGCTCCTTCTAATAGATATATTGTACATGTGAATATTGATTCTTGAATATCATAATGTGTAACTGTATTCTGGTTCATGAGATGCTACTTTCACAACGGCACATACAGCTATAACTTTGCTAACCAAAAAGCTCAAAATTAGGATTCCACAAGTTATATTGCTCCATTTGCCCCATAACTCCTCCACTATCTCAGTATCCTGATTACGTGAAGGAATGTATAACCTTATTCCAGCATTAGCACGCCACGCCTATAAAATACCACCAACACCACCATCATAATCACACCACACCATCACACCACCATCATCACTACACACCATATTCATAACATGTCGATCATCACAGTTACCTTACGCCATTATTAACAACACACACCACCCCTATACCCCGCCGCCATTACACACCACTGCCATCACGACCGCCATCACCACGTACCATCACTGCACACCATCACACACTGCCACTGTCATCACACACCACATCATCACCATCATACACACTACTTTAACACACATTACACCATCAACACCCACCACACCACACCATCAACACAATCCAGCTTAGCACCATCAATCTGTATCATCACATTCCATGGCAAAGCCACACAGTGTACCATCACCAAACTCCCACAACATTACCATCACATACCACACCACCATTACCACACACGTGCTTCATCTCCACCACACAAAACACCACCACCACCAAACACCACCACCGCTACCATCACACTGCTACCAACATCACCACTTACCACACCGCCATCATTACACATTCCACCACCATTAACCTGCACATGCAAACCATTACCATCACCACACACCGGATTCTCTCTCTCTCTCTCTCTCTCTCTCTCTCTCTCGATTGTTATGAAGGGAGATTTGCCAGTTAGGTAGTCTCGTACCTTCGAAACGTTTCTGGTACCGTAAGTTCCTGTACGAGTCATCAGAGTTGACTGTTTGCCTGCTGTTTGTGAGCTTAGTTGTTTCGTAAGTCATGCATTAATTGTTGTGCTCTTTTTCTCTATAATGTTTTATTTAAGTGTATGCTTGTTAAATTATGTAATTTAAGTTCGTATGGTAAATGATTTAGAGTGTTATGTAATGTGAGACAACACTGACATGCATTGGGCTGTTTCCGAGTTGGCAACTGTTGCCCGTCGAGAGTATACTCGTAGAATGTAGAAGTTTCGAGAGTAATGCAAGTTTATATAAGGCTGGGGAAGAGATTGGTTAGTCAGTCAGTCGGTTTGGAGTTCAGTCGGGTTTCAGTTCAGTGTGAGTAAAGTGCAGTCGGTTTTGGTGTAGTGTCAGTGCAGTGCTGTTAATGAAGTTTGTGAAGAATTGCTTTGCAAGCATTAAGTGTAATTACTGTCAGTGAAGATTGTATATTTCTGATACTTGTAAAACAGTGGCAAACAGTGACGGGCTATTGAAGTTTGTATATCATTGGTACTTTAGAAAACAGTGAAGTGTCAAGCATTAATTGTAATAACTGTGAAGTGTTGTTAAGCATTAAGTGTGATAGCAGATAGTAAAGTGTGTAGAGCTCCAGTGCTTGTGAGAACAGTGAAGTTGGAAAGAATTAAGTGGAATTATTTGGAAAATAAAGACAGTGAACTCTAAGGAGCTACTGTCTATTTTCGCCTCAGCTGATCTTGTGTACTGCATACCTAAAGGCTGACCATAGGAAGACCAACTCACGGGGCAACGTCCTTCCTGTACTGTACTACTGCTGTTGGAGCCTGTGGCAGTGTGGGACTGGGACGTAACACTGGTGTCAGGAGTGGGATTATTATTTCAGGGCTGCAGTGAGTCTAATCTTCGACATGGAGCAAGAAAGTGTCCAGACAAGAGGCAAAGCTAGGCAGGAAGAGGCATCGCTGGATGGAATTATGAAACTATTACAAGCACTAACAGCACATATACAGGCACGGAGTGAACAACTAGAGGCACAAAGTGAAGAGCAGAAAAAGCTCAGAAACGAAATCAAAGAACAACTAAGAGCACAGAACGAAGGACAGAAGAAGCTTGAAGAACAATTACAGGCACAGAAGAAAGAAATCAAAGAACAATTGCAGGTGCAGAACGAAGAACAGAAAGAACGACATGAACAGCTTTGGGGGGCATTACGGGGGCAAAGAGGAGAGATGCAACTGAGGGTGCAAGGACAGCTGGATGCTTTCATGGGGAAAGTGAAGGAAGAACAGGAACAATTGAAGGAGGAGGTATACACTGAGCTACGGCAGCAGAAGAATGAGGGAAGCAATAATGTGACTGAGTGCAAACAGTAAGGTCGTCAATCTGTGAGGAAATAATGACGGAGTGCAAACAGCATGTGGACAAGCAGCTGAAGATTAGTAAGGGAATAGTGATGGAGTGCAGACAGCATGTAGATAACCAGTTGGAGCATGTAGTCGACCATTTGAAAGTAATTAGTGAGAAAATTGAGGCTGTAGAGAAATATTACACTGCTGAGCCACAGGTTAGTGTACAGGGAGGATATGAAAAGCATGGACAGTGTATGGTGAATCTTAGCGGATCGCGGGCATCTGAAGATGGCATTGCATGGTTGAATAATCAGAATGTTGGAGGTTCAAGTCCTGGACATAATTATGATGCCTCAGTTTTTAGGCCTCAAACCAGTGAAGTGCATGGCTATAATGAGGATCGGGTTAAGAAAAAAGCTCAAGAAAGTGATGGTAGAGTATCTTGGGAAGCTTGCCATGCACAGTTTCAGTTACTTGCGGATCAGAATGGTTGGGATAATTAGAAGGCTGCAGAAGACCCAGCACTGAAGAAATGCAAGAAAACCTTGATGAATAGTGTGCGAGAAGACAGAAGGACAGACGACATCCAGCATAGTAAGAATGGGAACCGTGGAAAGAAATGCTGCTGTACTGTCAGACGGAGAAGACCTGGGGAGAATGCAGATGGAGGGTGCAAATTTGCAACTGGTGCTGGAGTGCGCGGAGGGCAGTGCAACCATCTTGGGAGGGGGTTTCTGGGTTAGGCCCTGCGACTGGGAGCTGCTGGAGTCATCAGAACCTTCTCCATTTGAACAACGGACTACTGGGGCATCAGTGAGAGACACCCGATGGCCACAGCAAATGTTGGCAACAGGTGGTTCTGAAGAAGATAAGGTTTGAGATCTTGGATGAGTCCCATAACCAGATCACTAGTGGGCACCTGGGAGTGAAGACAATTCTAAGCTGGCTGCGACACAAGTTCTACTGGATTAGGATGCGTCAGGATGTTAGAGTGGTGTCAGACCTGTGATGTGTGCTGTGTCAAGAAGAGGACCAAGACCTTCCTGGAGGAGTGGACTGTGTGGAAGAGCAAGGACATTGTCGGAAGCGTAATAGAAGACCTGATAAGTTGAAGGATTATATTGTGTATAGTTAGATGTTCCATAAGATTAAGGTTTGTGTCCGTATATACAATACTGTTTAGTTTTGTCGGGACGACAAACAACTAGGGAGGGGGTAGTGTTATGAAGGGAGATTTGCCAGTTAGTTAGTTTCGTACCTTCGAGACGTTTCTGGTACCGTAAGTTCCTGTACGAGTCACCAGAGTTGACTGTTTGCCTGCTGTTTGTGAGCTAAGTTGTTTTGTGAGTTATGCATTAATTGTTGTGCTCTTTTTCTCTATAATGTTTTATTTAAGTGTGTGCTTGTTAAAGTATGTAATTTAAGTTCGTATGATAAATGATTTAGAGTGTCATGTAATGTGAGACAACACTGGCATGTTTTGGGCTGTTTCTGAGTTGGCAACTGTTGCCCGTCGAGAGTATACTCGTAGAATGTAGAAGTTTCGAGAGTATACTCGTAGAATGTAGAAGTTTCGAGAGTAATGCAAGTTTGTATAAGGCTGGGGAAGAGATTAG
>NC_137010.1:37795548-37885548 GCF_032717465.1 Coenobita brevimanus | reverse complement strand
GAGAGGGAGATTTCAAATATATTGTTTAGATTTTTACAAGATAGAAATTTAGTTCAGCCGTATTTTTTTTATATACTCGTTAATACCCACTCCAGGGAATAGTGTTGAATCATTCACAGCCTGGATGTGTAGATCTATCTTTATTAGCTTCTCACCACCCTGTCTCTCTCTCTAGTCATTCCACAACACACCCTGGCCACCATCAGACTGTTTCTTTCCACACCTCTCTCTTACACCGTGATTTCTTCCTGTCCTAATCCATCTCACTCACATAATTAGGCAACAGGTAATTATGCATTAAGCCTTCTCTTAGGTACTGATTTAGACTTGCAGCAGACGTTTTATATCAACTGGGGGAAATACTAGAACTCATAGTCGAGATATAAACACGTCATCAAATAAGAATATTTAATCTCGGACGAAAAGTGAAGAGGAGAGTTAGCAAGAGGAGAGTTAGAAAAAGAGGGCAGTAAGACAGTGAAGGAGTGGAGGAATGAGATGGAGAGCAAAGGTCAGAAAGAAGAGAAACTGGAGAAAAAAAGATGATAAAGAGGTGGAAAGAGGAAGCTTGTAATAATGAGGGCAGGAGAGAGACAGGAATAGGAAGGAAGAGTAGAAAGAAGGGGGAACTGGAAAAAATAATGAGAAATAATGGAATGAAGGAAGAGACAGACGGAGCACTAATAAATTCTGACGGTTCTGTTGACGACACTTCAACTCTTGTTTTGCTTATTAAACCACCATTTTACCACACGTCTGTCCCCGTTAATAATTCTATTACATTTTAGGATCCCAAATGTATGATGTGAGATTCCTTTAAATAGGTATAAATAATATACAGGAGAATTCAGTAAGTCCTTGTAATAGACTGCCTCTTGTATCCCTTTGTGCAACAGTCGACAGTAAAATAGAAAAGATTACCAATTAATTTTCGTTGCCTCTAAGGCTAACTTAACTATTTACCCCAAATTATAGTGCTGACTGCGGAAAAAACAAAAAAAAACTAACATTTTGTAACATACTTATCATTACAGCAAGAGACTTACTTTATGAAGTTTTACCATCCATCCACCCATCATCCAATCCTATGTTGCCCCGTGAGGAGCGTAGGAGCCCCGGGCTAGGCAAGTTGGTTCTGACATTTAAGATGAGAGTGACCAGCCTCATTAATCCCTGAGTGGCATTCAATCAATCAATCATTTCCTGTTGCATCCCACGGAATGCATAGGGCCTCGATGAACTCTGTCCACCAATATTTGTCTCTTTGCCATCTCCTTCAGGTCCCACCAACACTCCTCTCCTGCTTGTATTTTCATTGTCCTCAACCAGGTTTCCCTCGGCCTACCTCGGCCTCCTTTTCCTCTAGCAGTCCACTCTGGCACGTCCTGTACTAAACTGCCTTCTTCTCTATATATGTGCCCGAGCGATTTCCAGCGAGACAGTCTCACATATTCATCAACTGGTTCCACTCGTGTAATATCCCTTACTCTTTCATTCGTAACTCTATCTTGCCTCTTTACCCCAAGAATCCTTCTCAGTATTTTATTCTCAAATCCTAATACTTTCTGATCTGTTGCAATTGTATTGTACCATGACTCATGCCCATAAATTAATATTGGTCTAACCATGGACTTGTAAATTTTTACTTTAGTATGTACCGAAAACATATTTTTATTCCAAACAGCTTTCAGCATTCCAACAGCTCGCCAAGCCTGTCAAATCCTCTCCTCAATTTCATTGTTTAATGATCCGTTAGATGATACAGTTGTACCCCCTCCACAATATGTCTACCCCCGATGTATATATGTCCCCCCCCCCAATGCATACATGCCCCCACTAAACTTGCTAGGTCAGCACGCTTTCCCAGGGCCCAAGCCTGGGCAGAAGGCGTTACTGCGTCAGTTCTTAGCAGGCAGCCTAGACGGGCAGACTATTTTACTGTGAGCTTGTAATAAACTCCTTATCTAGCTGTTTGTACACGGAGTTTCTATCACCAAAGTATAGCAAGTTACATTTGGTAGCAGCGGTGTTTCGAACCATCAGATTCTGACTGCCTCCACCGATTTTTAGTGACATCACAAGATACACGACGTCTCGCATCTGCCAGCCTCGCCCCTCCTCAGTGCCTCTAGTGATGTAATACCTGGCTGTGCTTTCCGAGTGTACAATTTTTCTCACCAGTGCTCACCTCTCAAACAACCCCACCCACACGCCTTGTTCTTGGCCGCAAGTGTCGCCGTCGCCGACCTCCGCACCTGTTGCACCTGTTCCCAGCACCTGTTCCGAACTCATCATAACTCCTGCCCCCAAGGTGCCACTTATCACTGTCTGCCCACTGCCTGCCCACCACCATTCTCTGCATTTGCAACTCAACAGCTCTACACCTGCCTTCAACCAACATCTGCCCTCACCACCCACCACCGGCCTCCGCCGTCACCCGCATCTGGTCTGCATTACGGAGCCTCCTAAGACCGCCACTCCCTGCCGGTGAATCATTGCGGCGTCTCTTCTCCTCTCCGCCCAGCTGTCTCTCCACCCCCGCCCTGCCTCGCCCGCCTCGCCCCGCCCCTTCCCGCCCCGCCCCAGCCCAGCTACGCCCAGCCACCCCTGCACGTCATACATCTCGACACTCCCGTTTCTACTGTGTAACTATAGTATATCTTTCCTTTCTATAGAGATTATCCTCGATTTTCTCTACAGATTGGTTATTGTAAATATCCCATCTCATTTCCATTACCCCGTTTTCATCTTCACCTACGTTATTTATACTCCATCTCATCCTTCGCCTTTTATTTAAACCGTCCATCCCCGCACCTTCATTCATTTTCACCCCTACTCGTGTATTCCATTCTCTCATTGTTATATTATACATTTCCACCTACGTATCCATCTTCATCCTTTCATCTTCCATTGCCGCATTAAATGCCATACTTTCCACGTCAACCGCTTACCACCAGCCCTCTCGACCCGGAAACATCACCTGCTCATACCCCGTCTGCCGACTCTAACCCAATCACTCACTTACGAAGTGGCAAAGAGTACCACCGCCCTGTACCTGAGCCTCCCGTTTCACTTCCCACAGAATCACTTACTACCCGTCCTACACTCGTAAATCCAGATACCTCCTCCTCTACTCCTGCCTCTACCCTCCCTTCTTCTTCCTCTACTCCTTCCCCTGTCGTTCCTTCTCCTGCCTCCCTCCATACCCCGTCTTGCTCGCCCTTACCTGCCACTACCTTCTCTCTCTCCCACACCTCTCCTGCCGCCACTTCTGCACTTCCAGCCATGGCCAACCCTCCACAGTCTATCTATCTCGACGATGCCAATCGTCCCAAATTTACCGGCCAGGACCCAACTTGGTCTGTCTATGATTTCCTCAGAGAAGTCGAAACAGAAATACACAATAGACAAATAACCGATGAATCGCTTAAAGTAGCCTACCTCCTAGGTTGCTTGCACCATGGCAAATCGGACATCGGATCCGCGATCCGTGCAGGACATTTCGATAGCATTCGTACCTTTGCTGATTTTCGTACGGAACTCATCAGCCTTTGTTGCCAGCATTCAAATACCGCGTCTCTTATGGGATTCATTAATCTCCTAAACCAACTAGATGAGGACTTGAGAGTCCCAGCACAATATGCCAAGCTCTGCGAAGCTGCCGCCGCCATGAAAGCAACTAGTAGCAAGATGGTCCAATTACTGGTAGGCACGAAATAGTTAGAAGACAAGAATGGCGTTCCAATGCTTTCACTCACCAACTTTGCTGAGTTAATTGGTTACCTGAGATTCCTTCACTGGCTTACTCCTAAACAGCGAGAGCTAGCCTTGGAAATCGGTTTAAATCCAGGAGATAAAATTATTCAGGTCGCTAAAGCCATTCATGAAAGAACAGGTTCGAACTACATGCTTCAGGGCACCACCCAACCCTTGGCCTCCTCAGTCTGTCACACCTCCACTACCCCAGACCAATCTCGCTCCCGTCCCACCACACGCAGCAGACCTGCCACACATCGTTCTCCTACTGCAAGTCGTGATCAATCTAGCGCCCGACGGAACAGACAATCTTCGATTCTTTGCTGGTACTGTGGTCATCCTGGACATCGAGCATCCAGTTGCGACCGTACATGCAGACGTCCTCACTCCCAAACCAGACAGTGTACGCCTTCCCGCTCCCGTCGTCCACACTGCAAATACCACAAATCAAGCACGACTCACACCACTGAGGAATGTCGTTACCTCAACCGCCAACAGTCGGGGGAAGCGCCGCGCCCGTATCGGACCAATATCACGTAGAACCAGACACTCAACTCCCCATCTGCCATGTAGGTCCCATAACATCCTCAGGTTTAGTCATTCTCGGACGCAGTCATGACATACCAACGTCATTCTTCTTGGACACAGGATCTATAGTAAATCTCATCTCCGAAAATTCCTTACAAATTATTCATCAACATCACGACCACGTCAGTTTCCTAGAACCACCAGACATTCGCCTATGTGGTGTCAACGGCTCAGAGTTTAAGGTTAAGGGAAGAGTCACCCTTGAAGTCAAACTCCACAGAGATTTACCCTCTATCCCCAATGAATTTCATGTCACTAATGACTTGCAGTATCCCGCAGATGCCCTTATTGGTTTCTCCACCATGGCACAACACTCCATTGCATTATTACCTGCTTGTGGTAGTATAGACATTTCTGGATTCCCGGTTTACACTATGGAATGTCCCCGTCCTGTTCTTACGATCAAATCAGTCCTTCAGTTACCTCTGTCCCTATCACTACCAAAACGTCCAACCCAGCCCAAACCACCGCTATCATCATCTGAGAATACAGAGATCATTCCTTTACTGACTGCGAGCAAGGACATAAATTCCTCAATGTCTCCTGATACATTATCTCAGCCTTCGGACATGGCTCTTACATCCTCTCCCGACAACACTGTCGCTGACTCAGACGTGTCTCAATTACCTACCTCACATAGTGTGAATGATCTTCTCCAACACGCAGAGACGAAACGTGCAGTAACGAATACATGCACAATTTTGTTACCGCATGAGTTCACCAAAGTCTCTGTTTGAGTTGCCGGTGCGAAAGAAGGAGTGAATGTACTAACCCAACCTGAGACGTGTTGTGTGAATGGCTTGACTTATGAGTCAGTGTGGTGTACAGTCTTAGAGGACAGTTTATGCTACCTGTACTTGCTCAATGTCACAAATGCTCCACTAAAACTTAAAAGTGGTGTAAAGATTGGAGACTTCCTAGTATACCCAGCGGCCGTAAAGGTGTGCCAGGATTCCTCAATTCCTACTATTCAGCCTGATGATAGTACGCCAATCGGTGTATGTACTATTAACTCTACGGGATCTGCACCGACATATTCACCCGATATGCTCTCACATCTCACTTGCACAGATTTCCCAGAAAATACGCCTCAACTCCTCGACCTTCTGACCTCGTACAGAAACGTGGTTGCCTTACCAGGTGAACCGATGGGTAGAACAGACCTTGTCAAACATACGATTGAACTACTACCAGGAACTCAGCCAATTTACATACCAGTGTATCGATTTCCTCACAGCCAGAGAAAGCAGACAGATCAAATGGTACAGAACATGTTAGACCAGGACATTATTGAACCCTCCGTCAGTCCATGGAATAGCCCACTTTTCTTAGTACCAAAGAAGGACGGCAACTTTAGACCAGTAGTCGACTATCTTAAGGTCAATTCTGTCACCGTTCCAGACCGTTTCCCATTACCCGTCCTCACTGATTTGCTAGAATCCCTTGGTGAAAATAACGTAGTCTTTTCATCTTTAGACCTCAGCGGGTACTGGCAGGTCGAAATGGAAGAGTCCTCTCGCCCAGTTACAGCCTTTAGCACCCCTTCCGGACATTTTCAGTTTAAGAGACTCCCTTTTAGTCTGAGAAATGCTCCTTCCATGTTCATGCGACTTATCCATTCAATCTTCAGCGGTATGATGGGACATTCTCTTTTTGTTTACCTAGATGATATCATTGTTATGAGTAAATCCATCCCTGATCATTTTACCAAACTCCAGCAAGTCTTTGAACGCCTCCAGCTCGCAGGCCTGAAAATCAATCTCAGTAAATGTGACTTCCTGTGAAAGAAAATCAAATTCTTAGGCCATGTCGTAGATGCACAAGGCATTCATGCTAATGAGGATAAAACTAAGGCGATCATTAACTTCCCAGAACCTACCACCACCGAAGCTGTACGAAGTTTCCTGGGCCTCAGTAGCTATTATCGTCGATTCATACAGGATTATGCAAAGATCGCCGCTCCTCTGACCCACTTACTCAAGCAGAATGTGCCCTTTGTTTGGACTAACAACCAGTCACAGGCCTTCCAAAAGCTAAATACAGCTCCTGTAAATGCCCCTGTTCTAGCGTTCCCTGATTATACCACACCCTTCCTTCTCTGCACAGACGCCTCAGGCACTGGACTTGGTGCCGTTTTGATGCAACTCGATGAAGCATCAAGGAAGCGCGTAATTGCGTATGCTAGTCGCACCCTTACAACCGCTGAACGTAACTACAGTGTCACAGATCTCGAAGCGCTAGCGGTAGTCTGGTCCTTGAAACATTTCAGAGATATAGTCTATGGTTATCCAGTGCATATCCAAACACACCACCTTCCACTATGTGATTTGTTCAAGAATCGCAACCTAACAGGTAGGTTAGCTAGATGGTCTGTCATCATCCAGGACTTTAATCCCACTTTTCAATATGTACCAGGCAAGTTGAATGTAGTCGCAGACGCACTCTCCCATCACGTAGCAGCAGCTATAACATCACTGCAGCCTGAAGTAACTGAAAACACTACACTAACGTCAGAAGTTGTTCGAACCTTTCAGCGCCAAGACCCCATGTGGTCCAAAGTCATTCATTTCCTAGAATCTGGCGATGCCTCGACCTTACCTACTCTGCCAGTATCACTAGATGAGTTCATGCTAGATGAGGATCACTTGTACAGGCAAACACTGCTAACAGGCAAAGATATGCCCAATCGCGAAGTACGCCAACTTGTTGTCCCCACTGCCCTGATACCAAAGGTTCTTCATATTGTTCATAATACTCCTCAAGCTTCCCATCCAGGTAAAGACCGATGCTTGCACCAAGCACGTCTCAAATACTATTGGCCAACCATGCGCCGTGATATCAATGCCCACTGTGACTCTTGCCTCTCCTGCCACCGCCACAAAGGATCAGCCGGCTTACCAGCACCTCTTTTACAATACCCAATCCCATCACGACCATGGGAAACTGTCTCAATCGATCTCTTAAAACTACCTCTCACAGAATCTGGCACTGAGTACTTGTTCGTAGCGGTTGACCACTTTTCCCACTACTGTGTCCTCGTACCCCTCTCCGACAAGACCGCGAAGAGCGTTGCACGTGCCTTTGTAGATCACGTAATTTGCCGTTCAGTACCCCTCATACCATTCTTACTGACAACGGTACAGAATTCAACAATAGCCTTCTAGATGAGATCTGTCACCGCTTTCATATCAGTAAGTGCAATGTCGTGCCTAACCATCCGGCTTCCAGTGGCCTTGTAGAACGCCACAACCGAAAAATCTTAGAGTGCCTCAGACATCTAGGCTCCCATAGTTCGTTCTGGGATGACTGGATTTCCCAAGTGGCATCCTCCATCAATAGCTCCATCAATGCATCCATTGCTGAATCTCCCTTCTTCGTCCTCTTTGGTTTTGACAAGGACCTCCCATACTCTCTCTTATCCTCAAAGCCAGAACCCATCTACAACATGGATGATTATGTTAAACTAAAATTGGCCAACTTCCAGACAATCCACCAGTATGTCCAATCCACTTTGGCTTCCTCTCAGGAGGACATGCTGCAGCGCCAACATAAATCCGCCTCTCCTATCACCATCAATGTAGGCGATCTTGTCTTTGCTCATTCCCATACGCGTTCCTCTAAGTTGGATGACAAATTTACAGGGCCCCACCCCGTCCTCACTCAACAAGGCAACAAATTGCACCTCCAGGACCTGTCCACTAAGGACACCAGATGGGTCCACGTCAATGACTTAAAGTGAGCACCCCATGGCCTCATGTTGGAAGCATCACTTACACACCCTCCTGCCCCCTCTTCCCCTCCTCACATCCTTCAGTCTACCTTGTCTCCACCTATCCCTCATTCTCCTTCCTCTCCACCTCCACCTGCTCATTCATCAGCCACTCAATATCGATCCAAACTGCTCTCTGCCCATCAACCTCTTCACGACCTCCCCCATTAACTCTACCCTGATTTTCTAGGTACGATGTTAGCGATCTCCCTGCTGGCTGACCCTCCTGGGGTCTGGGTCAGGTCAGGACGATGGTGGAGTACGTCCCGGGGCCTTGGTCGGCTCGGGAGGCGAGGTAATGCTTATCGAAGCCGTAGCCTCCTTGCGCTACGATCTTGCGCCCCTGGCCGACGTAGCCATTGCCCTCCCTGCCTATGCGCACCAGCTCCACAGCATCAGGAACCATCTCACGGCCCTCATGGGGACACACAACCCGAATGAGTATCTCTATAACCTTTTCCTCCCACTCTCCTGGCAATTGCATTACGTAAGTAACAGATTCACTGAGCTCCATGACACATTTTCCATTCCGACACCCGTTGGTCGTTCTCGTGTGAAACGAGGTCTCTTCGACTTCGGTGGTGAGATTCTGAGTGGCTTGTTTGGCGTTGCTACAGCCCGTGACATTTCTGGCTTCAAATCTGATCTCACTCATTTAGCTTCAGCCCTAGAATCACAAAGCCGAGTCATTAAAATCCAACACACTATGTTACAGAAGCTCACAACCCAACTCCATGAAGTCACGTCCACTCTAAACAATTTCACCGATATCTTACAACGCCACCTTTCAGATCTCAATGTTATCTCTCAGTTCTTCTACCTCAAACTCAACATGGATAATCTGCAGCTGGCCTTTGACTCTCTCCTGTCTCAAGTCTCTACCTTGGTTCGTTTCCTGGTCGATGCTATCAATGGACGTGTCACTGCCGACTTAGTACCTGTCTCAGCTCTCCGTTCTGTCCTGGAATGGGCTCACTCCACCTTCGGTCTCTCCCCAGTCCTCCCCTACTCCTCCCTTGAATATTATTATCCTGTTCTCGAAGCCACTCTTCTCACCACATACGTCGTCGTCCATATTCCTCTCCATTCTGCCATAACCTTTAACCTTTTCCACATCATTCCCTTCCCTTTCCGCCTCAACGACTCCTTGTTACAAGTATCTGTTCCTTCAGAATATTTCCTCCTCTCCCATGATCATCTTTCCGTTGCTTTCCTTTCTTCCACAGACCTCCAGCAATGTTCCTCCCTTACTCCGACCTCTCGTCTCTGTGCTGCCCACCTTTTCGCTATCTTCCCTAGCAGTGCTACACCCTGTGAGTCTGCTTTAGTTCGCAACCATTCCATCTACTCGGCCTGTTCTTTTGTTCCAGCTCCTGACTTCCCGGTCCACCATGCTCACCTCAACCATGTCCAGTACTTCTTCTTCGCTGTTCCCATCAATGTCACACTCATGTGTCCTGGTTCTTCGGTTCGATCCGTCCCCGCTAGTGGTCGTCCATCATCACTTACGCCACTCGCTATCACCAAGCTGTCCGTACACACTCCTATGACATCTTTCCACCAATCGACATACCTTCAACCCTACTATCTGCCAACATTACCATCACCTCCCCTAACTTGCGCATGCTACCCTTCCTCAATGACAGTGATTTCATTATGGATCAATTTTCTCTGGCTTCAGCCGTTCATGGGTTCATCCAACAGTTGTGTTTCCCCCTGTGGTTATCGCTTTCATAGGTTTTCTACTCATCATATGTGCAGTGCTTTGTTGTGTCAGAAAAATGGAGCGTCGACTCCAGGAAATCAGAGTCGCTACAGGCATAGTACGCCCTACACCCGATGTAGAAACTCCCCGTACTTAGTGCCCTCACATTCAGTGACTACCAATGCCATCTGACAATTAACCAAACTGTGAACAGAACTCTGCCTACTAGAAAATGATGGTATTTCTTTAATGCATTACTGAGTGACAGTGTATCCTACAGAAAATACAAAAAAAAAAAAAATGAACGAAGAACAATGGAACTCTCATATCTACTCCTTGTTTATCATGTATCACACTATTATTGTGTAATTTCCATTCTGTTTATGTATACCTTCGCCCCTTCCTGGACTCGTACCTATTAATCCTTGTATATCTTATATGTATATATCCTTCTAATTCCCTCCCCTCAACATGGCCATGTCTACCCTACTGCCCCTGTATCATACTTATCCCTTGTACAAACCTCCCGGTCCTGCCTTACTACTATAATCATGCCCCATTTAACTCCTGGTGTCAGGAGACACCATCTCAGCTACCCGGGGGAGTAGTGTACCCCCTCCACAATATGTCTACCCCCGATGTATATATGTCCCCCCCCCCCCAATGCATACATGCCCCCACTAAACTTGCTAGGTCAGCACGCTTTCCCAGGGCCCAAGCCTGGGCAGAAGGCGTTACTGCGTCAGTTCTTAGCAGGCAGCCTAGACGGGCAGACTATTTTACTGTGAGCTTGTAATAAACTCCTTATCTAGATATTTGTACACGGAGTTTCTATCACCAAAGTATAGCAAGTTACACAGTCGTTCCCAGATATTTTAAATTCTCTACATTCTTCACCGTATTATTCCCAATTACACAATCGATTTGGTTCTCCACTTTCATATTAATAAATTCGGTCTTTCTACAATTTATTACCAATCCCACTTTTTCTCCTTCCTCCACCAGACAATCAAGCACCCTCTGCATCTCGTAAACACTTCCGCAGATCAGTACAATATCATCAGCTAGTCCAAAACCATCAGCCTCTTATTTTCTTTCCAGTTAATTCCTGCACCTCTCCTTACAACCTTTCTCATAACATAATCCATAACCCAAAAAGCAGTAAAAGCGAAAGAACTCCTCTTTGAATCACTCCTGACCTAACCTCAAATGGATCACTCAAAGAACCACCCACCATTACCTTACAAAAAGTACATTCATGTAGGTTTCTAATAATATTTACAAACTCTTCTGGTATACCACAGAATCTCACAATTTTCAACATAGCTCCACGTGAACACTATCAAACCCCTTTTCAGAATCCACAAAACACATACTAAGTGGCATTTTCATCTCGTGAACAATAAACCCCAACCACCCCTTGGATATAAATCTACAGTGGCTCAACCCGACTGTTGCACGTTAATACCCACTAAACCACCAGGCACCATAATTTCGTCGTATGGTTACCACCCAGCGTTGTAAATGGTTTCCTGGTGTACAGGAAACCATTTGGTTTGTCACTCAGTGTAGAGTCACCCATAGGCCGAAGGAAGAGGAAAGAATAAAGGAAAGAAAGACAAAAGATGGAATATAAAGTCATGCATAGGCAGAAGGAAGCGTAATGAATGAAGGAAAGAAAAACAGAACAGGAAGGAAGGGAGGAAAGGGCAACACCCAAAGGAGCACTACATTGAGTGAGTGAACAAATCGTTGCGACAGACGTGCCATTGACAGTACCTTAAGATTTCTCTAAGACCAGTCCTGCATAGCACGTGTCTTGATTCAGCTCTATATTTTGTACGATCAGTCAGCATTTTTTTTTTTTACCTCATTTCGGAACGACAAAAAATCCATGTTAAAATCCTCATACCAACTGAAATAATTTTCATCTGTGAAATTATCCTTTGAATTCATATTTAGTAATGGATCAGGCGATTACTGATGCCGGAACATTTTTCGTCCTATCCTTAAAAGTGAACTTGTCTAACAAGGACATACCTGACCACTATTTCACTATCACCGGGACGCACAAGCCTCTTCTTCACGGCAAGGTTGCGGTCCTTTGAAAGAGATGTAAGGCCAGACCATATAAATACTGCGATGGTTATTTGTCCGGAAAAGAACATTTTTCTGCATTCAGAAGTGACTTTCATTTCTACCGCAACATCTACAAATTAACGGTACCAGCTATAAACCGAAATTAAAAACAGATTAGTATTGAAGTATATTTTAAGTCAGAGCCATAATAAAATATGTAAATAGAAATGCATGTTTTGCAGGATATTTATTGGCATGCCTCCCCACTGTATGCATAGTCACTTCCAGCATCAAACAACATATGCTTATCACCTGGCAGCAATTATAAGAGGTGATAATGGGTTTAGAAATCTGTGTAGGAGCTAAAGATAGGTAGACTGATGGAAAATGTTCGTACAGAAGTTATTGATTTGACAAGTAGATTGACAAGTGAATTGATAGATATGCAGTTATGCAGATAAATAGAAGGACTGATAGAATGAAAAAAAAAAAAAAAAAATCAAGTAACCGCTTCACAACGACGACGTCTGTTGTTACTTCCTTCCACTTTATTCATTCTTAAAGTACACCTCTTATGATGAAGGATTTAAGGAAGGCTATTTCTAACCTCGTCGATTCCAAAAGTTTTTCTGAAAGCAATAATTATTGGTCTAACCATGAACTTGTAATAATAATCTTCGCCAAGGTAATGTTTATATATATATATATATATATATATATATATATATATATATATATATATATATATATATATATATATATATATATATATATATATATATATATATATAAAGATCACCACATTGAAGAGACAGTGAGAAGAATCGTAGCAGGTCCTCGTTCTAGTTATATATTTAGCTAGATAGGTAGGTAGGCGGATTTAGATCAAATATTGCATGACAGAATTGCGACAAACAGATAGAGACGGAATAAAGTGCATACAGTACGAGAGTGAGTAGGAAAATCTGCACTGAGAGAGAGAGAGACAGAGAGAGAGAGAATGTAATGGAATGCCTAGTCTAATTGAGGAAGAGAGAGAGAGAGAGAGAGAGAGAGAGAGAGAGAGAGTAATTGGATGCCTAGTCTCTACTTGATGGGGGAAAAGAGAGAGAGAGAGAGAGAGAGAGAGAGAGAGAGAGAGAGAGAGAGAGAGAGAGAGAGAGAGAGAGAGAGAGAGAGAGAGTCCAGTAAAATGAGGAAGAGAGAAGGAGAAAAGGGAAGAGTATAGCCAGCGCGAGGAAGGAGGAGAAAGATATAGTGAGAGGAAAGGAATGCCGTTCGGTGAGAGGATACAGAAGCGTAGAGGATGGGTGAAGGAGAAAGAAGAAAAGACGGGAGGAAGAATGATGCAGTGGGTGGGGGGTAAGAAACGAAGAAGGTGAGGGACAGAATATGAAAGCACTTTGTGACAGAATTAAGTAGTTATGGTTTTGAAATTTAACAGAGTTAGAAGTGAGGATGAAAGGAGGAATGCAAAAGGAATCCACTAAACAAAAAAGAGGAGAATAACTGAAGTAGATAAGTATAACAGGTGAGAAGGGTCGTGAGGAGGCAAGGAGAAAGATGAGGGGAAAAATAGAAGAGCAGTGAAAAGAGGAAAATGAAAGATCAACTGGGTTACTACTGTACAGTGGAGGTAAGAAATGCGGCTATATCTCTCTCCCTCTCTATATGTATAAATGAAGGAGTCAGCTATCACACGATGGAACTAAATAAATTGACAGTTGCTTTCGTACTTCGAAAAAAAAATTAGGAATTTACAGTCAAAAATTATCGGTACGTGAGACATTAATTCTTTAAATCTTTTACTGATGAATTAAAGGGTAATTTTTTTTTTCTCTCTCTCTCTCTCTCTCTCTCTCTCTCTCTCTCTCTCTCTCCTATTCTGTGTATGTTCACTACAAACACGCTCAAAGTTCGGATGTTATATTTTCATTGATGTGTGTGTGTGTGTGTGTGTGTGTGTGTGTGTGTGTGTGTGTGTGTGTGTGTGTGTGTGTGTGTGTGTGTGTGCTTCTATCCAATTTGACTCCTATTTGGTGGAAATATTGAGGGTCAGCCAAGCGGCTGCCTTATTGTTATAGAGTAATAAACCAAAAGTCACTTGTAGAAGGTCAAAGTTTATCAATGCCAACTTAAGTAACATTTATCCAATTTAAACCTAACATGGTGGATGGGTTGAAGATGAAGCAATAACCAAGAGATTCTACTTTGCAAACAGTCAGAGGTCAAGGTCACATTCCAAGTTCAAAGTTCTACCCCTGTGTCTGTGTGTGAACTATATGACTAATTAGCTTTTATCATATTAGAATCAATCCATCCATCCATCATCCAATCCTACATTGCCCCATGAGGAGCGTAGGAGCCCGGGGCTACGCAGTTGGTCTCGACATTTAAGATGAAAGTGACCAGCCTCACTCATCCCTGAGTGGCATTACATAAGAGGAGTAGACTGTAGCACCAGTCGAGCAGGGCAGTACTCCCGAGGTGGATGGAAAGCTGATGACAGGGAGTGCTGGAGCTCCCGTTTCATCAGCCCTCAGGACTAGTTCCTGACCATCCACCTTTGCTGAACTTTTTCAGTGTCTCAGTTACACAGAGAGTAGGCCAGCATGCTCTCCAGTACAAATTTCTCTAACTATCTTCACCAAACTACATGCACAGTACACACTACACTTCCTATTCAATATTTACCCAAAATGACGTCGTTTTACCAAGCCTCGGAGTCCCCAGGGGGGGAGACCATAAATGCCCCCACCATCTGCCCCTCTCCCGGTGACGACTCAAGATGCCTGGAACCACTGTCTGACTCTCTTCTTCATTTCTGCAACATTCGCGGCCTTTCCTCTAACTTTCGCTCTGTTGAGCACCACCTCTCCTCCTCTAAACCTCACCTTCTTTTTCTAAAGGAGACTCAGCTGTCTGAGGCAACTGACAGCAAACCCTTTTCTGTATCCTCCTACTTTCTCTATACTCATTTCAAAGCCAAAGGTGGCTCTTGTGTATATATACGCAACGACTTATCTTGCTCTCGTGTTCCTGAACTTGATTCTTCTGAATTCTCCACACTCTGGCTTCGGCTTTCCTGTCATTCTCTGACTAAATATATCTGTGCTGTTTACTTATCCCCTAATTCTACTGACTATTAAAAAATTCTTCGACTATCTTACTTCTACGATGGAACACATTCTATCCATTTCTCCTTTCTCTGAAATCTCCATTCTTGGAGATTTCAATGTTCACCACCACCTTTGGCTCTCCTCTCCTTTCACGGATCCACCTGGTGAAGAAGCCTACATCTTTTCTATCCTTAATGACCTAGAGCAGCTTGTACAGCACCCTACCCGTATCCCTGACCGCCTTGGAGAGAGCTCCAACATACTTGACCTCTTCCTCACAACTAATCCTTCTGCTTACTCTGTTAATCTTTTCTCTCCGTTGGGCTCCTCCGATCACAACCTTATTACCTTAACCTGTCCTATCACTCCGGTATGGCCTGTGGACCCTCCAGAGAAACGTCGTCTGTGGCATTTTGGAGCCGCAGACTGGGAGGCCCTCAGGCAGTACTTCTTTGATTTTCCCTGGAATGATTATTGCTTCCATGGCCGTGAGCCATCTCAGTGTGCCTTGCGCATTACGGAGGTTATTCTCTCGGGCATGGAAGCATACATTCCTTTCTCATATCCTTTGACTAATGCAAGATAGCCTTGGTTTAATCACGCTTGTTCTAATGCTGTCCGCAATAAGGAGAGGGCCTACAAAAGGTACTGGAGCCAACCCACCCCTGAATCACATCATCTTTACGTTTCTGCCCGGAATCGTGCTAAGTCTGTTCTTCGCTCTACTAAAAATAATTTCATCCATACTAAATGCTCTCAACTCTCCAACTCGAATTCTTCCCGCTCCTTCTGGCATCTTGCCAAAAATCTTTCTAACAACTTTACCTCATCATCCTTCCCTCCTCTTTTCTACTCTGATGGTTCTGTAGCCATTTCTTCTACTGATAAAGCAGATCTCTTCACACAGACTTTCTCCTCCAATTCTACCTTAGACGATTCCGGTGCTGTTCCTCCATCACTTCCCCCCTCTGACTTCCTCATGGCTGACATTAAAATTTCTTCAGTTGATGTATTTTCTGCCATCACTGGCCTCAGTACTAACAAGGCATATGGGCCTGATGGGGTCCCTCCTGTTGTTCTCAAGAACTGTGCTTCTGTGCTTACACCCTGCCTAGGCAAACTCTTTCGTCTTTGTCTGTCAACTTGTACCTTTCCTTCTTGCTGGAAGTTTGCTCTCATTCAGCCAGTCCCAAAGAAGGGTGACCACTCCCAACCCTCCAACTATCGTCCAATTGCTTTAACGTCCTGTATTTCAAAAGTTTTCGAGTCAATTCTTAATAGAAAAATTTTAAGGCATCTTTCCTATCACAACATTCTTTCCTATCGTCAGTATGGGTTCCGTCAGGGACGCTCCACTGGCGATCTTCTCACCTACCTTTCGGACTCCTGGTCATCCTCCTTTCGGGACTTTGGCGAAAGCTTTGCCATTGCACTTGACATCTCAAAGGCTTTCGATCGAGTCTGGCATAAATCTTTAATTTCCAAACTGCCCTCCTACGGTTTCTATCCTTCTATCTGTGCCTTCATCGCTAGCTTCCTTTCTGGTCGTTCTATAGCCGCTGTTATAGACGGCCATCGTTCTTCTCCTAGATCTATCAACAGTGGTGTTCCTCAGGGCTCTGTCCTATCACCAACTCTCTTCCTTTTATTCATCAATGATCTTCTAAGCTGTACATCTAACCCTATCCACTCATATGCTGATGACTCCACCCTTCACCTTTCCATTCGGTTCCCGCAACGCCCATCTCAACAGTTACTTCAACAAACAAGGGATGAGGCTATGGCACACCTAATGTCTGACTTGGCTCGTATTTCTGACTGGGGTAAAAATAATATGGTTGTCTTTAATGCATCTAAGACTCAGTTCTTACACCTTTCAACCCGACAAAATCTTCCACAGGTATACCCACTAATGTTTAATAATATTCAACTTAATCCTACATCATCCTTGAACATGCTTGGGGTTTCATTTACTCGGGACTTATCTTGGAAAGATCTTATTACATCTCTTGTAAAATCTGCTTCCAAGAGATTGGGTGTGCTCAGCCGACTCCGCTCTTTCTTTACCCCTGCGCAATTGTTGACTCTATACAGGGGTTTTATCCGCCCCTGTGTGGAGTACAACTCTCATGTGTGGGGAGGCTCCCCTCATACAGCTCTTCTCAATAGGGTGGAGTCAAAGGCTTTTCGTCTCATTAACTCTCCTCCTCTTACTGACTCCCTTCAACCTCTGTCTCTTCGCCGCACTGTTGCATCTTTATCTCTTTTCTATCGCTACTTTAATGGTCACTGCTCCTCTGAACTGTCTGCTTGCATTCCTCCACCTCTACGATGGGCGCGTAGCACCCGTCTGGCAGCAGACTCTCATCCTTTTTCTGTCCAACTCTCTAATGCAAGAATTAACCGTTACTCCCAGTCTTTCATTTATGCAACAGGTCAACTCTGGAACTGTCTCCCTCTGTCTGTATTTCCTGCTGCCTATGATCTCCAGTCTTTCAAACGCAGTGTGTCCAGGCATCTCAAAATGATCGGATCTTGAATTTGGCTCTATATTGTATTTTGTTTTTCTCTTGGAGGGAACTGTTACTGCGGGCTCATGGCCTTTGGTTCCTTCTTCCTCGGATAAAAAAAAAAAAAAAAAAAATCAACCCCAACCATCCCTTGGATATTAACCTTCACCGGCTCAATCCGACTGGAGCAACTTATTGGAAATGCTGATGATCAGAAAAGACGTTGGCTTATTGTTTTTAAAACAATAGGTCAAAGGTCGGGAGTATAATATTTTGAACAAACAGTTTTTATCTGATTTAGACCAATTTTGTGGAAGGATATAATGCAAAGACAAAAAGATTTGACTATAGTAAAATTAATCAAAGGTTTAGGTCACACAGAAAGGTCAATGGCCAATATCAAATATGGTAGTGATGTCAAACATTTCTGATCAAAATTAGACTAAACATGATTGAAGGGTTAATTTTAAGGTCACAATATCAAACCGTTTTGATTCGATTTTGAATCAAAATTAATGGAAAGATTTTGGGTTAATCAAGGATGAAGGGATTTGATTTTGAGGACAACAGGCCAACGTTGAAGATCAAGGGACAAGGTCAGCTCAAACAATGTGGATTTTATTTGGACCAGTGGGTGAAAGTGTTAAGGATTAAGCAAGAATTAAGTAACTACATCAGCCAAGGAGGTTGTGTTTTTGCCGGCGTTCGTTTGTTTGCTTGTTAGCAGGATTACTCAAAAAGTTATGAACGGATTATATTGAAATTTTTAGGTGCGGTACGGTTTCGCCTAAGGAACAATCCATTAGACTTTGTTGGTGATCTGGATCATCATCCGGATCCAGGAATTTTTTAAAAGGATTCTCTACCACTGCGGGATAGTGGCAACTTCAACATTATTGCTTCTCACTTGATATATAATGGCTACAATGTTTCCCCCAAAAATACAAAGTAACATCTTCAGATCTGTAACACACTCCACCTTGGCGGAGGTTTGCAATCTCAGATTGCTCTTGTTCGATTTGTGAGCAATGGGTCGAAGGTCAAAGCCACAGGACCAAATCGAATGTTCGATGTTTAAACCAGTTGGTAGGCGCGGGTGCTATGTACTCACTGAGTGCTCCTTCTTCTACATATATTTTACACATGAGTATAGATTCTTGAATATCTTAATGTATAATTTTTTTTTTTTTTTTTTTTTTTGGTTCATTAGATGCTACTTTCGCAACGGCACACACTTCTTTAGCTTTCCTAACCAAACGCTCGATATTAGGATTCTACAAGTTATACTGCTCCATTTTATCCATAACTCCTTCATTATCTCAGCATCCCGATTAATTGAAGGAATGTATAACCTTACTTCAGCAATACCGGACCACCCCCATTAACCACCACCAACACCACTACTATCACACCACACCACCACACACCACAACCATCACTACACACCATATTTATAACATGTAGATCATCATAGTTACCATACCCCATTATTACCACTCCCCCCCCCCGTTTCCTTGTTCGTTGTTGTCGTGTGGGGGCTTCGGAGACATCGATGGGGACTTGATGTGTGGGGGAGCCATAGCAGGGTACCTTATTGTACTCCAAAGTATAGGAGTCTGGTTGCTGGGTGGATGTCATATTTGTGCCTTCACTTTGCTCAACCCTCTCCCCTCTCCTTGGGTCCCTGTCGGTGCCTCAACTAATTTTGCAAGGCCCTTTTCTTCTACTATTGCTTCTTCTTTCCTTTTCTCCTATCCTCTCTATTCTATTTTTGGCATTAAAAAGTGTGGAAATTTTCACGTTCATCATAATTCTCATCTGTGACCTCGAGTAAGTTGCAACAGGAAGGACATGGGTGTGCCCGTGGGCTATTGGCCTGGCCAATTGTGGAGGTCACAGTGGTTCGGCACTACCCCAGTATGTGGACCTTTGCAGGGACAGATCTCTGAAGAGGCCGAACTGCTGCCAAGCAGCAGCTTTCGCTTCCGGGGGTGCTGTTGCTTGGCTGTGGGACTCTCGGCCAATAGCCGGTGGCCCAACATTGTGCTGGAAGACTTGGTCCTCCCGTACAGTGTTGCTATCCCTTGTAGGGTAGGGTAGGGAGTGCATACTAGGAGCCTGACCTCTACTTGGGTCGTTGGCTGGACCTGTGGACTCCGCGTTCCGCCCAAATAGTCCTTTCTTTTTCAACAGTCACGATGAGTTTCCCTGTTTCCTTAGAAAATTTATGGATAGTGTTATAGGTTCCCCCTCCCCCAGTTCTGCCGATTGTTTGACCCCAACGACGACCCCGGCCTCTCTTCCTGGACTGGATACTGATACCTTTTCTCACCCCATTATGGTGATGACTCAGAACTCCCTTTTGACTGTGGCCTCGACTTCTTCCCCTTCTCCTACACATTCAAGCATACAAAACACCTCGTCCTCTTCGCCTACTGTGTCTTCCACTCCTCCAGCTTCTGCTTCTTGTACATCAATCAGCCCTTCTACTATCGTCACACTTCACCCTTACCTTCCTTCTTTATCTCCTGCTTCTAATCCTTCAGTGTCCTCTGTTTCCCTCTCCCGACCTCGTCCTTCTTCCTATGTTGCTGCTCCTTCCCTCACCTCCTCAATTTTCGGTGCACAGACGTGGTCAAAATTTTTTAACATACAGGACACAACCAACGACCTCTCACTCCACCTCAGCCTCCTTCGACAAGTAGGCCGGGATGTCACCTTCTCGGCCCGTCCGAATGGTTCCCGCCTCCTTGTTGTTAACAGTGCTGCCCAAGCCGAGAAGGTTACATCCCTAGTCAGTAATACAGGACAACCCATCTCCGTGTCCCCAGACACCCAACTCAATTCTACCACTGGTACTGTACGTCTACCATCCTTGATGTCCTTCGGCCAGAGGGCTTTCCCAGACTGCGCCAGTGATATTAAACTAATTCTGTCAGAACAACACCACCCAATACATTCAGTTCAATGTTATTCAGTTCCTCCCTGTGGACGACGCCAAGAACCTGCAAATATTGTTAAAATTATTTTTGCCTCTCACGATCTGCCCCCCACAGTCATCATTGGAGGCACTATTCTCCAAGTGCGAGAATACATTCCATCTCCTCGCCAGTGCACATCTTGTTGGCGCTTTGGCCATCCAGCCAAGTACTGCAGATCATCTGCAGTCTGCGCCAACTGTGCACTGGCCAGTCATGCCACCTCAGACTGCATTTCCACCATCCGATATTGCCCTAACTGTCAGGGCGGCCATTCTGCCACCTACCGACAATGCCCAGTTTACCTCTTCAAGGCAGAAGTGTCCTCCGCCTGCTGGAAAACTGGCCTCTCCCTTCATGAGGCTCGTCGTAAAGTTCGCGGTCTCGGTCATCACCCGAACGTCACTTATGCACGTGTAGCCCGTTCTCCTCCCATAGTAACTTTGAATAACACAACTATTTCTTCATCCCCTTCTGTACCTGTCTGTGTATCAGCTGTCCCCTCTTCATCGCCTCTCTCCTCCTGTCTTCCCCCCACTCACTCTATCCCTACTCCTGTACCTGTTGTCTCCTCTTCCCTTTCCCCTAGTACTTCCACCCCTCCCTCTTCTCTACCTAACCCTCCCTCTACCTCAACCCCCCCGTTACAGTCTCCTCTTGTTCCCGTCTCTAATTCTTTCTCTGTTTTAGATTCTTCTACCTCTACCTCCTCATCATCCTCTTCCTTACCTATTCCCTCTCCTCGTCCTTCCCTCCATTCCCAACCTCGTCCCTCCTCTCACCCCAGTTCTGTCTCTTCTATCAGCCGTTTGGCGCCTCTGGCCCAACGTACCATCCGACCCCCAGCCTCCTCTAATAGTAAACGCAGACTACCCACTGTGTCAGACTCTAAGTCCTCTCCCGCTCATCATCCCACTTCTCCAGCTCGTAAAGTTCGAGCGACGAATGCTCGTCCCTCTCAATCGATACACTCTGCCACGACAAACTCCACATCTCAGCAGTCTTCTCAGTCACATCCCCGGACTACTCCACAGCCGGCTAATTGTAACAAAAAACCCTCTGGTGATGACGACAGTGAAACAATTCCTAAGATAATGGACTACATTTTAACTTCTTCGCCAGATCCAGCAAACAATGCTGCACCCTCTCTTTCCACCCACTCTGTTGAAGTTCACTCTGTGCCACTTGATCTCCCCCCTACTCCTCTCCCTCCTTCATCCCCCCCTCCACCTTCCATCTCCTCCTTCTCTTTACGCCCCTCCTCTTCCATCTCTTCCAGTACTCTATCCCCTTTATCTCTCCCCATGCCTCCAGGCTATGGTGACCATCCTGCTCGTCCACCAGTTCAACCTTCTACCTCTATTCCTACCATCGTAACGACTCGATAATGCATGTTATTATTTTGTAATATTTCCAGTTTAACATATTTTACTTCCTTTGTATATTTTATCATTAATTTCTTTTTATCTTTCCTAGACTGTTTTTTTCTGTTAGGTCTTTTTTTTTATTTTTGTGTTTTAAAGATTTAATGTCTATTTTACAATGGAACATACGCAGTTTTACGGCCCATCGCAATGACCTTCGGTATCTTCTTTCAGTTTACTCTCCGTCATTAGTTTGTCTACAAGAACCCCGTTTGCCTTCCCCTCCGGTACCTATACCTGGCTATTGTTTCTTGTTCTCTCCTGCTTCTCTTTCTGCATCAGCTATCCTAGTCCATCATACTGTTCCTTTCGAACATCTGTCCATTAATACCACCATTCCATGCCATTTTATTCGGGTTTTTCTCAAACATTGGATTACAGTGGATTCTGTTTATTTCTCTCCATCCCAACCTATCGATTTCTCTGCCTTATCTCTTTTACTATCCCAATTACCCACTCCAATTTTATTGTTGGGAGATTTTAACTGTCGTCATGCCTTATGGGGCGACACCATTACTAATTCGCGTGGCCGCCAACTTGAATCTTTTATTTTTAATAATAATTTATCCTTATTAAATACAGGAATGTCAACGCACATTGATGATAAAACTCATACTTTCTCCTGTCTGGATCTCTCCCTGTGCTCTTCTTCTGTTTCTCTAGATTTCCATTGGTCTGTCCTTTCGGACGCCGTATATAGTGATCACTTTCCTATAAGGCTTACTTTCACTACATATTGTCCCATACTCAGGTCCCCTCGATGGAGTTTTCCAAAAGCTGACTGGCCAACATTTACTTCTTTAACCGTTCCTTCTATACACTCTTCTTCCTTCGATACTGTTTTAGATATGCTTACATATTTTAATGTATTAGTTCTGAGTGCAGCTTTGACAGCGATTCCTAGGTCGTCCCGTCCTTTTACTTCGAAGTGTGTACCTTGGTGGGATTCGGACTGTACTGTGACACTCCGTGTTAAACGTGCACGTTGGAAGAGTTTCCTGCGCAAACGCAACACCCCGGATGAACAGAGTGCATTCCTACTGTTTAAAAAGGCTCGAGCTGTTCTTCGTAAGACTGTTAAACGGGCTAAACGCTGTAGCTGGAGATTGTACGTTTCCACCATTACTACCAATACACCCATTGCATCCGTCTGGAAACGTATACGCAAAATAGCGGGTAAACATCTTCCCATGCCCTCCCCTGTCCTACATTTGGATGGGGAGTCAGTTGCAGATGCTCATCTAGTTGCTAATTGCTTAGGTCTTCATTTTAGTAATGTTAGTAGCGGCTCTCATCTCTCACATGACTTCCATACCCTTAAAGCTGCTACTGAATGTACCCCAGTTGTCTTCAAGCTGTCGTCTAGTCAGTCATATAACGCGCCATTCACGCTCCATGAATTGTCGTCTGCCCTTCGTCTTTGTAAGAACACTTGCGAGGGCCCTGATGGCATACACTATAATATGCTCCGTCACCTTTCCCCCCAGGCCATAGCCTTATTATTAACTATTTATAATCGTATCTGGACAGAGGGTATTTTTCCTCCCTCTTTTCGTAGTGCCGTCATTCTCCCATTTCTTAAACCAGGAAAGCAAGGCCATGCCCCTCAAGATTATCGCCCCATTGCTCTTACTAGCTGTCTTTGGAAACTGCTCGAGCGTATGATAAATCATCATCTTATGTGGCTCCTAGAATCCAAGCAATTTTTGTCCTCTTCACAGTTTGGTTTTCGAAAAGCTCGTGGCACCTTAACTTCCCTCCTAAATCTAGAGACTTATATCCGTTCAGCCTTTGCCATTCGATAATCTGTTATCGCGGTGTTTTTTGACCTTGAGAAAGCTTATGACACAACCTGGCGCTATCATATTTTACGCACAGTTCGTTCTTGTGGTACTGATGGTAACCTTGGTGTTTTCTTAAAGAATTGTCTATCAGCTCGCTTCTTTAGAGTCTGTGTCCAGCATACTTATTCAGATCCATTTCCACAATACGAAGGTGTTCCCCAAGGCAGTGTTCTTAGCACTTCTCTGTTTTTATTGGCAATTAATGGGATTGTTTCTTGTCTCCTAGTTGGTGTCCGCTCTTCTTTATATGTAGATGATTTTGCAATATATGCCTCAAATTCTGACATCTCTGCCCTTAGTGCTCTTATTCAACGTGCAGTTTCCACTGCCTCAGAATGGGCCACTTCTCATGGCTTTCGGTTTTCTCCTCTTAAGTCTCATGCTATTACTTTTACTCGCTGTCATCATATTTCTCAACCACCTCTTTTTCTTTATGGTACTCCTCTCCCATACAAAACCTCCGCCTCCTTTCTTGGCCTTCTTTTTGACTCTCGTCTTACTTGGAAAGATCATATTACCTCCTTGAAAACCTCAGCCTTGCAACGCCTCCGTCTCTTACAAACTTTGTCTCATGTGTCGTGGGGTGCTGATCGGACTACTCTTCTTCGCCTCCATATTGTTCTCGTTCTCTCCAAACTTGATTACGGTTGCCAAGTTTATTCTTCTGCTTCAGACACCGTCCTCCAACAACTCGATTCTGTACATCATCACGGTTTACGTCTGGCTCTTGGTGCCTTTAAGTCCTCCCCAGTTGAGAGTCTGTATGCTGAATCAGGAGTTCCATCACTCTTCCGCCATCGCGCTCTACTTTCTCTTCGTGCCTATGCTAAGTTGCACTGTTTACCTCATACCCCTTCTCTCCTTACCCCCGGTCTTGACTTAGACAGGTTTTCTTCTCCTAAGACCAAGCCACCTTTTGCTGTTCGAGCTCGTACTCTCCTCTCACACTCCTCCCTTACAATTTGTAATGTTTTCTCTTTCCGCACATGTCTTTTTCCTCCGTGGCTACTTCCGAGACCCCATGTTTGCCCTTCCATTTTCCCTTATTCCAAGTCCAATTCTCCTTCCTTCATTCTCCGTTCCCGGTTTTCTGATCATCTCTCCCACCATTCCTCTGCAATACCTATATACACTGATGGTTCAAAAAACCCTGCAGGTGTTGGATTTGCGATAATCTTTCCTAACACTTCTTATCATTTTAGCCTTCCTGCTTATACAAGTGTTCTAACAGCAGAGTTATATGCCATTTTGTTTGCATTACGGTATATTTACCGTGCATCCTCTTCCTCATTTGTGATATTCTCTGATTCATATAGTGCTCTATCCCTTCTCCAGTCACCTTCTGCCTCTCATCCATTAGTCCTTCGTATCTTGGAATGGTTGTTCCGTATCTCCTCTCGTCGTAAAACAGTCCAGTTCTGTTGGGTCCCAGGACATGTGGGTATCGCGGGCAATGAACATGCTGATCAGTTGGCTCGCATAGCAGTTAGCAGGGATGTCTCTCCTTCCTTCCTCATTCCAGTTTCTGATCTTCTTCCTGCTCTATCTTCCTTCCTTCAACACCGGTGGCAGTCTTGTTGGGACTCTATCACTAATAATAAACTGCGTGTTGTTAAACCTTCTGTCTCCCCCTGGTCGACCCCCTGCCACCGTAACAGGAGGTGGGAGACCGCTTTAGCTCGTCTCAGAATCGGCCATACTAGACTTACCCACTCTTATTTGATGTCTGGTGGTCGCCCTCCCCTTTGTACTCGGTGCAATACTATTCTCTCCATACGGCATATTTTCCTTGATTGTCCTCTTTATACAGCGACGTGTTGCATTTCCTTTTTTGTCTCGCATCCAACGTACCCCTCTTCTTGCAGACTTTCTCCGAGAATCACCATATTTTTCCTTTCGTAATATCATGTCCTTCCTTACCTCTATTGGTCTTCTTTCTGACATCTAATTCTATTCCTTACCTCAGTAGTCCCATGTGTGATATGACATACTTCTTCCATTGACCCATTTCCTACATGACGACGTGTCTGTGTTCCTGACCCACCCAATGTACACAACTTGTAGCCGATGATCCGGCTTTGTGCTGGATCTTGGCACTAGGTTCCTATTGTTCTTCTTCTTCTTCTACCACCACACACCATCCTTATACACCACCGCCATTACACACCACTGCCATCACGACCGTCATCACAACGTACCATCACTGCACACCATCACACACTGTCACCGTCATCATACACCATACCATCAACACACACTACACCACACAATCAACACACACCACACCACACCATCAACACAATCCACCTTATCACCATCAATCTCTATCATCACATTCCATGGCAAAGCTACACGTTATACCATTACCAAACCCCCACATTACCATCACATACCACACCACCATTACCACACACGAACTCCATCACCACCACAACAAACACCACCATCACCAAACACCGCCACCGAAATGATAATCATCACTGCACACTGCTATCAATATCATCACTTACCACACCACCATTACATATTCCATCACCATTACCCGACACAGGCAAACCATTAACCATTACCCAACACAGGCAAACCATTACCATCACCACACATCGGACGCTCTCTCTCTCTCTCTCTCTCTCTCTCTCTCCACTGGCACACCATCTCATCAACTGATACTCCTACGAGGCTTCTCTTATTTAATTTTGTATGTCACCTGATTTTTTCGCTTTATTTTCTTCAGAAAAGAAATAAACTTTTTTATTATCGTCGAATGGGTTTATATACAGTAGGTTCACTGGAGCCTGTCTTATTAAAATAGCTACCAGTTACATAAATTATTGGCGTCAGTTATATATCTACATCTATATTTATCTATCTATATTAGAAAGAGAGAGAGAGAGAGAGAGAGAGAGAGAGAGAGAGAGAGAGAGAGAGAGAGAGAGAGAGAGAGAGAGAGCGTTCCGTGGGATCTGTTAAGTATTATAATATCTGGATATGTGAAGGACATTATAGGAATTTCGACATGTCTGTCTGATATTTTTTTCCTCTCTCCTCTCTCTTACCCAAGGAATTAGTATTATTATTACCTGCGGCGATAGCCAGCAGGTCAGTGAGTGGCCACTGTTCTTTTTCTTACTCTGCATCTTCTGCTTCTGGCGGATTTGTTAAAAGGCCTTTGGAGACACAAAAATCCTACTATATAAAAGGAGGCCTTTGGAGACACAAAAATCCTGCTATATAAAAGGAGGCCTTTGGAGACATAAAAATCCTACTATATAAAAGGAGGCCTTTGGAGACACAAAAATCCTGCTATATAAAAGGAGGCCTTTGGAGACATAAAAATCCTACTATATAAAAGGAGGCCTTTGGAGACACAAAAATCCTACTATATAAAAGGAGGCCTTTGGAGACATAAAAATCCTACTATATAATGTAACTTGAAATGGAGAATCCAAATTTGCCATCAGCTGACAGCTTTAGTAAAACTGCTTAATTTAAGCCTGTTGAGACATTTAAGTGGATCGTTGTGTTACAGTTAGTTACATTTTAGCAGCCAAGTGTTTGAAACAAGAGCCTCGCCGCAGGTCCCAGAGCAATTCTACTCTTGTATTTATTGTGTATTTCTTATTTAAGTGCATTATTGCCAGTGAAAGTGTGAGTTCTCTCCTAGGCTCTTGATGTTCTGTACTAGTGGTAGCGCTGGAGGTATTTAAAAGGACCGTCCCACTTCCATGTCACTTCGACGAATGAATACGCCAATTACAAGGGGTGTGTGTGTGTGTGTGTGTGTGTGTGTGTGTGTGTGTGTGTGTGTGTGTGTGTGTGTGAGAGAGAGAGAGAGAGAGAGAGAGAGAGAAAGACTTTCAAATTTATTATTTAGATTTTAACAAGATAGAAATTTAGTTCAGCTGTAATTTTTTTATATGCTCGTTAATACCCACTCCAGGGGACACTGTTGTATCATTCACAGCCTGGGTGTGTACAGTAGCTCTATCTTTATCAGCTTCTCACCACCTAGTCTCTCCCTCTTGTCATTCTGCAACACACCCCGGTCACCCTTCTCCAACGAACGATTTTTTTCCACACCTCTCTTTTACACACTGATTTCTTCCTGTCCCATTCCATTTCACTCATATAATTAGGCAACCGGTAACACTGGTTTACAAAAAATTTGAGGCAAGCTTGAAATTTGGTGTTCTAACCTAATTTTGGGGTGCTGATTTCAGATTCGAAATCCGTTTTCACTCATCACCTCTAGTTTTTGAGATATACATGTATACATGTATGTACTTGTATACATATAGGCCTAGAGCCAAAATATTCGTCAAAAATCCATTTCCCATCCTATTTTCTTGGAACTTGGTTTAAAACGCGCGCCACAACAAGCTCAAACATGTTAAGCACTACACGCAGAAGGACTGGGGGTCTAGGATCACTTTCTTGCCTGGGAAACACAGTGCCCAAGAAAATCCTCTGGTGGACATGAACAAGATGCTTCTTCCCCCTCTTCATATCAAGCTCGGCCTTATGAAGAATTTCAAGGCCATGGACAAGGGTGACGCTGCATTCCAACATCTGTGCACTCTGTTCCCAGCCCTCTGTTCTGGTAGGCTCAAGGAGGGCATCTTCATCGGACCTCAGATCTGGGAGGTGCTGAAGGATGAGGTATTCGAGGGGAAGCTCACCTTGAAGGAATTGAGAGCATGGGAAGCATTTAAGGTAGTCTGCCATGGCTTCCTTGGTAACACACGGGCACTAGATTACCAAGAATTTGTCGAGAAGTTGTTGCAGGCTTATCAGGATATGGGGTGCCGAATGGCTCTCAAGATTCACTTTCTCCACTCCCACCTCAACTTCCCCCAGAACTTCGGAGCAGTAAGTGACGAACATGGGGAAAGGTTCCACCAAGATATTACTAAGATGGAGAGCAACTACCAAGGCAAGTGGAACCCCGGCATGATGGGGGACTTCTGCTGGATGCTCCTGCGCGACATCCCGGAGGCAAAGTACGCCAGATCGTCCAAAACAACTCACTTCTGACTGTCTGTAGTACTATGGTGTGTATATATGCTAATATCCAAATAATGGTTATATTTAGTTTTGTCAGTGTTCTGTGTCTGTTTTGTTTCGTACCGTAATATGCCATTTTAATATATGAAATAAACTCATTATATTATAAATATATGCATTATAATAAAAAAAGGTATATGTGATAGCAAAAAAACTAGAGGTGATAGAGCAAAACTGTTTAGAAATTTGAATTAAGCATATCAAAATTAGTCAAAAAAAAAACCTATTCACATACTTGCCTCAGATTTTTTTTTTTTTTTTTTTGGTAAACCAGTGTAATTATCCATTAACCATTCTCTTAGGTACTGATTTAGACTAGCAACAGACGTTTTATATCAAATGGGGGAAATACTAGAAATCAAAGTGGAGATATAAACAGGTTATCAAATGAGGCAATATTTATGCAGAGACGAAAAGTGCAGAGAGTTAGGAAGAGAAGAGTTACAAAACGAGGGCAGTAAGACAGTGAAGGAATGAAGGAATGAGATGGAGAGCGAATGTCAGAAGGAGGAAAAAAAAGCTGGAGGAAAAACGAAGATAGAGAGAGGAAGGGAGAAAGACTGTAATGATTAGAGCAGGAGAGATATATGAATAGTAACTGAAAGTAAAGGAATGCAGAAAATGAAGAAATAGTAATACTGAAATGAAAAGACAGAAGGAGCACTAATCAACACTGACGGTTTCTGTCGAGGACACTTCAACTCTTATTTCACTTCT
This sequence comes from Coenobita brevimanus, assembly GCF_032717465.1. Taxonomy (NCBI): domain Eukaryota; kingdom Metazoa; phylum Arthropoda; class Malacostraca; order Decapoda; family Coenobitidae; genus Coenobita; species Coenobita brevimanus. The sequence continues at coordinate 37,855,995 of NC_137010.1, read as the reverse complement.
CAAAAGTCACCATTTCACCAGATGCCTGTCCTCGTTTTTAATTCTTTTACATTTTGGGATCCCAAAGGTATGATGTGAGATTCCTGTAGATAGGTATAAACAATATACAAGAGAATTCAGTAAATCCTTTTTATAGCTTGCCTCTTGTATGCTCATTTTGCAAAAGTTTACAGTAATATACAAAAAGATTGCAGTCAGTCGTCTGTTGCTGCCTATAGAGCTTATTTAATTATTCACTTCAAATTATAGTACTGACTGAAAAAATAACTAACATTTTTAACATACTTACCATACAGCAAGAGACTTGCTTCATAAAGTGTTACTTAAGGATAGGACTAAGAATGTTTCGCCTTCAGTAATCACCTGAGTTATTAATAAATATGAATTTGAAGGAAAATTTCACAGAAGAAAATTATTTGAGTTGGTAAGAGGATTTTAACTTTTTTTTTTTTTTTTTTTTTTTTTCGAAGGAAAGGTAAAGAGACACGCTGACACTTCGTACAAAATGTAGAGCTGAATCAAGACATGTACGATGGAGGACTGGTCTTACGGGACTCTTAAGGTACTGTCACTGGCACGTCTCTCGCAACAATTTATTTTGTATATTAAAAAAGAACTTGCCGGGTATGGCCATACCTGACTAGTCTACCTTCATCATCACTGGGACGCAAAAGCCTCTTCAGCACGGCAATGTTAATTTCTGCATTCAAACGTGACTTTTATATCTACCGCAATATCTGCGAATTTACCTAATGGTACGAAATATAAACTGATATTAAAAACATAATTACTAAGCAAGTATATCTAAAAGTCAGAGGCATAGTAAAATAAATAAATGTAAATTCATGTTTTGCAGGATTTTTACCTTACTAGCACGCCTCTTCATTGTATGCATAGTTATTTCCAACAGCAAGTAACACAATTGTAGGAGGTGATAATGGGTTTTGAAATCTGTGTAGGGGCTCAGAGATAGGTAGACTGATGTAAACATGTTAATATAAAAGTTATTGATTTGACAAGTAGACTGACAAGTGAACTGATAGGTATGCAAGTAGTTAAACAGAAGGACTGATAGACTGATAAAAAAAAAAAAAGGATCAAGCTCTCCCGTTCACCACGATGACGTCAGTTCCTACTTTCTTCCGCTTTATTTTCTTAATTCTTCAGTAACACCTCTTATGATGACGGATTTAATGAAGGCTATTTCTAACGTCCTCAGTTTCAAAAATTTCTCTACAGGCATCAAAAATGAAATGTACAGAAAAAAGATCACCATACTGAAGAGACTGTAACAAGAATCGTAGTTGGTCCTCGTTCTAGTTACATATTTAGCTAGATAGGTAGGTAGACGGATTTAGATCAATTCTTGCATGACTGATTTTCGACAAACAAACAGGTGAAGACGGAATGAAGTGCTTAAGAGCGCTAGTAGGAGAGAGAGAGAGAGAGCGAGAGAGAGAGGATAGTGGGATGGATGCCTAGACTCTAAATGATGCGGCAAGAAAGAGAGAGAGAGAGAGAGAGAGAGAGACAGACAGACAGACAGACAGACAGACAGAGACAGAGAGACACAGACAGAGAGATTCCAATAAAATCAGGATGAGATAGGGAGAAAGAGGGTACAACGAGTGCAAGCGAGAAGGGAAAATATATAGTGAGAGAGAAGGAATGCCGCTTGGTGAGAGGGGGGTAGACAGAAGCATAGAGAAAGGAGAAAGGAGAAAGAGGAAGGAAAGACGAAAGGAAGAATGAAACAGAGGGGGGGATGGGAAAAGGAGAAGGACAGAATATGTAAGCAGTTTGTGACAATCAAGTAGTTATGGTTTTCAAATTTAGAAGAAAAGAGCTGGAACTGAGGATGAAAGGAGGAAGGCAAAAGAAAAGAAATCCACTAAACAAAAAGAGGAGAGAAAATGAAGTAGCTAAACACAAGAGGTGGGAAGAGTCTTGAGGAGTCAAGGAGAAAAATGAGAAAAATATGAGAGCGATAGAGAGAGGAAAGTGGAAGATCAACTGGGTAACTAATGTACAGAGTAAGTAAGAAATGAGTCTCTCTTTCTCTCTCTCTCTCTCTCTCTCTCTCTCTCTCTTTCTCTATAACACTAACTGAAGGAGACAATCATCCCGCGAAGGAACAAAGTGAATTGACAGTTTCTTTGATGTTACGAAAAATTAAGATTTGTTTTCGAAAGTGATTGACGGTTTCTGAGAGATAATTCTTTTGTAGTCTTTTAACTGATGACCTAATGGTTTCTCTCTCTCTCTCTCTCTCTCTCTCTCTCTCTCTCTCTCTCCTGTACAGTGTAAGTTCACTACACACACGCTCAGAGCTCGGATATTATATTTTGATTGGTGTGTGTGTGTGTGTGTGTGTGTGTGTGTGTGTGTGTGTGTGATTCAGATTTGGAGGAAATACTGAAGGTTAGCCAAGCAGTTGCCTTAACATTTTAGAACAATAAACCAAAAGTCAATGTTGTAAGAAAAGGTCAAAGTTTATCAATGTCAACTTAAGCAACATTTATCCGATTTAGACCAAACTTGGTGGATGGCTTGAAGGTAATGCAATAACGAAGAGATTCTACCTTGCGAACTATCAGTCAAAGGGTAAGGTCACATGCGAAGGACAAAGTTCGACCCCTGTGTCTGTGTGTGAACAAAATGACTAGTTTTTTATCATATCTGAATCAAACTTACTGGAAGTGCTGGCGATCAGAAATGGGGTTGACAATGATTTTTAGGACATTACGGTAGATCAAGGTCGAGAGCATATGATCACTTGAACAAACAGTTTTTATATGATTTAGGTCTAATTTTGTGGAAAAATTAATAGTAACTGAAAGACAAAGGGATCTGATTATAGTGAAATCAACCAAAGGTTTAGGTCACAGGGAAATGTCAACGGCCAATTTCAAATGTGAGGTCAACTCAAATATTTGTGATTGAATTTAGAGTAAACCTGATTGAAGGGTAAATTTTAAGGTCACAAGATCAAAAAGCCTCTGTGGTACAGTGGTAGAGTGTGCGTTTCGTAAAATGGTGAGCTAGGGTTCCCGCCCCGCCAGGGTAATAAACTTTGGGAGTGTTCACCCGGCCACGTACTGCCTTGGCGGACACAAGGGGTGCTGTGGTTGAACCAGTGTCGCTTACTATAAGTATGCTTGCACCCAGTCGGCTTGGGCGGCCCGATTACACTTAGCTCACAAACTACACATATCCAAAGCCACTCCAACACTACAATTACACTTACAAGCACTTCTCATCCTACTACAATCTCTACTAGACAGCCTACGCCACTTGGTAGAGATACATTGGCTGTATCGTCCCGACTTCGGTCGGGATAGGCCGGTCCTGCTGTGGATACTGAAACGGGTGATGATGATGATATATATATATATATGGTGGTGAATTGTAAGAATTATGGTAAACAGAGAGGTTGAGGAAAAAATGGAGAGTGTGCAAGAGTAGTGGGCAGATAAAGGCCTGACACTTCTCCATATTACTGTTAGGCCTACCAGGTATATATTCAAAAAATTTAACCCCCCTGGGGGCAGGGGGGTTTCAAGAATACTACGCCAGTATCCCTGCTTGTCGTACGAGGCGACTAAAAGGGTTGGTGGTGGGTTAGTGCCCCACCCTGTAAAAAGAACTAACTAAAAAAGCAAACAAAGCGCCTCGGACCCGGACGGACCATACTTTGACGACTAAGGAATGGACGAAGGACATTCTTAGGGTGGGAACGTGGAATGTGAGAGGAGTGAATGATGAAGTGAAAGAGAGAGAGATTGTTCAGGTGCTTGAGGATGCAAAAGTGGATATCTGTGGATTGAATGAAACTAAATGGGAAGGTGAAAGGGTAAGAAAATGGGAATATGCTTTAGGTATATGTGCGGGAGTCAATGAAAATGAGAGGGCAAGAGAGGGAGTATGTCTGATGATAAGCAAGAAGTGGAAGGAGAATATAAGAGAGTATGGAACAGTGGGTGCAAGGATTGTATGGGTGAGGATGAAAATAGGTATACAAGCGTGGGCGATTGTATGGGTGTATGCCCCGACAGAGGATCGAGTGGCAAGAGTGAAAGATGAGTTTTGGGCGAGTGTAGAAGCGTGTATGGACAAGTTTGAGAGGAGTGAGAGAGTGCTGTTGATTGGAGACATGAATGGCAAAGTTGGAAATGTATGAGTGGATGGAGTGGTTGGTCAGTGGGGTGTGCCAGCTGACGTAGATGGGAATGGAAGTGCTTTGGTGGACATCTGTGCTTGTAATAGCCAACACCTACTTTCGGCATAAGATGATCCACCGGTATACATGGAGAGTAATGAGGAGGATGGATGGTGAACTTGTTGAACGAAAGGCAACGATAGACTACGTGTGTGTGGATGAGCGAATGAGAAGACAAGTGTTGGATGCAAGAGTGTGGAGATGGTGGGGGAATGGAGTCTCGGACCATCACTTAGTGATGGCCAAGGTAGAGCTGCAAAGAAAGTGGTTGAGGAGACGAAGGGGAAGACAGGAGGAAGCAACTCCTGTGAGAAGAGTGGAGAAATTGCAAGATAGTGAGAAAATGACAGAGTATAAGAGCATAGTGGAAGAAAGACTGGGAAGGTATGAGCTAGAGCGGATGGAAGGGGTGGAAGACGTATGTAAGATATTCACGGAAGAGATAGGCGCAGCGTGTGAGGCGGTTTGTGGAGTGAGGAGGAGATGCAAGGGTGTGCAATGGACAGCATGGTGGAATGATGAGGTGAAACGAGCTGTGAAGCAAAAGAAAAAGGCATATAGTGAATGGTTAGCGAGTAGATGTAGGTGAGAAGATGAGAGAGAGAAGAGAGAGGTATATGTGAGCATGAGAAGGGAGGTTAAGAGACTGGTGAAGGAGAGTAAGACGAAAGTGGATGAGGAGTTTGGGAGGAATCTGAGTGTGAAATGGAGGGAGAGTAAGAAATTGTTTTGGAAGGAGGTAAAGAAAGTAAGGCAGTGTGATAGGGGAAATAGTAGGGGAGTGAAAGATAGGAATAATAGATTGTTGGTGGAGAAGAGAGAGAAACTGAGGAGATGGAAGGAGCACTTTGAGGATATGTTGAATGTGGAGAGTGAGAGCAGTGCGAGTATAAGTGGTTGGGGAATGGATGGGAGAAGAAGAGATGAGAGGAGGGAGGAAGAGATCAGTAGGGCTGAAGTAGTGGAAGCGATAAAGAATATTAAGTTGGGAAAGGCCCCAGGAATTGATGGAGTGTGTGGTGAAATGCTTAGGTATGGGGGTGAGATTGTTGTGGAGTGGATATGGAAGTTGTGTAGATTGGCTTGGGAAGAGGGAAGGGTTCCAGAGGACTGGAAATCAGGTATAATTGTTCCTTTATACAAAGGAAAAGGAGAGAGAGAAGTATGTGGTAACCATAGGGGTATTTGCCTACTTAGTGTGACTGGTAAAATATATGGTAGAATACTCATTGATAGGGTTAGGCATATGACAGAGGGGCTAGTTGGAGAAGAACAAGGGGGTTTTAGGAAGGGAGAAGGGTGTGTAGATCAGATATTTGTTCTAAGATGTTTAGTGGAGAAGTATCTAGAGAAGGGAAGGAAAGTGTATGCTGCCTTCATGGACTTGGAGAAAGCTTATAACAGAATATATAGGCAAGGTATGTGGAAGGTATTAAGAATATATGGAGTGGAAGGGAAATTGTTGAGTGCTGTGAAGAGTATGTACGAGGGAGCTAGGGTTACGGTGCGAGTGGATGGTGAGCTGAGTGAGTTCTTTGATCTCAATGTGGGACTGAAACAGGGTTGTGTGATGTCTCCATGGATATATACATGGATGGGGTTGTAAAGGAGGTGCAGTGTAGAGCAGTGGATGTGGGGGTGGCTCTAATGAATGAGGGTGAGATTTGGAAGCTTCCGGTGTTGCTGTTTGCTGATGATGCAGTACTGTTGAGTGAAGATGAATGGGAGTTGCAAGGTTTGGTGAATGAATTTGGGACAGAGTGTAGGAGGAGGAATCCGAAAGTTAATGTAAACAAAAGTAAAGTTATGGTGTTTGAGAGGAATGAAGTCACAGAGTGTGCAGTGAGGTTGGATGGTGAGGATATGGAGAATGTGAGTGCATTCAAGTACTTGGGTAGTGTGATGAGTAAGGATGGAACTTTGGGGGATGAAGTGCGTGAAAGGGTACAGCAGGGAAGGAAGGTTGTTGGTACACTGAAAGCAGTGATGAGAAATAGGGAGGTGAGTATGGAAGGTAAGAAGTCACTGCATGATAGTATTGTGATCCCTACCCTGACGTATGGAAGCGAGGCATGGACCTTGCAAGAGGGAAACAAGTCAAGAATGAGAGCAGTGGAAATGAGTTACTTGAGAGGAGCATGTGGAGTGACGTGGAGGGACAGGTTGACGAATGATGAAGTGAAGGAACACTGTGGGGTGGATGTGGATGTGGTTGAGAAGATTAGGAGAAATACACTGAGGTGGTTTGGACATGTGAAGAGAATGGAGAATGAAAGACTGACTAAGAGGGTGTATGTAGGTGAGGTGGAGGGAGGGAGAGGGAGGGGGAGACCGAGGATGAGGTGGAGGGATGGAGTTGAGAGGTATATGAGGGAGGGGGGGGTGAGTTGGGGGAAGGGTAGTCAAATGGTGGGTGACAGAGCGAAATGGAGGCGTTTTGTCTGCGGCCACCCTTTGCGGAATTAGGGCGTCGGGCTATAGATAGATAGAAGATCAAATATTCTACCAAGTAACTCAAATCATTTTGATTCGATTTGGACCAAACTTGGTGGATAGATTTTGGGTTAACCAAGAATGAAGAGATTTGATTTTTAGGACAATAGGCCAACGCTCAAGATGAAGCGACAGGGGTTGGGTTGCCATATCTGAATAGTCAAAATACCGGACCACTCCACTGAAAGCCATGCTCCCCCTGCAACACAAACTTTGGGCTTTTGGTATTATGAAACTCTTATATATCCCATTGGAGCCCAGTGTCCAGAGTACTGGACAGAACTGGGAATTTTCATATCTTAATAAAGTAGGGATCCCCCGGGTAGGGACCTATGAGCTTCGCGACTATGAGACGATAGGCGGAGGGCGGTACGCTTAGTACCCTCCCAGTGCAATGCCTCGCCCAGCAGCTCTGGGATCCAATGGGTTTTATATATATACAGTATATATCCATCCATCATCCATTCATCATCCAATCCTACAATGCCCCATGAGGAGCGTAGGGACCCGGGGTTAGGCATTGGTCCTGACATTTAAGATGAGAGTGACCAACCTCACTCATCCCTGAGTAGCATTACGTGAGCAATAAACCCCAACCACCCTTTGGATATAAACCTTCACCGGCTCAATCCGATTGGAGCACAATAATTACCCACTTAACTACCAGACGCCAAAATTTGGTTATACAGGTATGGTTACCAGCCAGCGTAGTAAAAAGTTTTCGTGGTGTACAGGAAACCATTTGGCTTGTCACTCTGTGTAGAGTCACCCACAGGCAGAAGGAAGAGGAAAGATTGAAGGAATGAAAGACAGAAGAGGGAGTGTAAAGTCACCCGTAGGCAGAAGGACGAGGAAAGAATGAAGGAAAGAAAGATAGAAGACTGAAGGAAAGAAGGATGGAGGAGAGGACTGGGCAGACATCCGAGAGCAGCACTACATTGAGTGAGTGGATGGTGAGTGCCCCCACCTACCACACACACACACACAATATATATATATATATATATATATATATATATATATATATATATATATATATGTACTGTACATCAGTGCTACTGTACTGCATCCATCCATCCATGATCCATCATCCTGACATTTAAGATGAGAGTGACCAGATTCACTCATCCCTGAGTGGCATGACGTGAGCAATAAGCCTCAACCATCCTTTGGATATAAACCTGCACAGGATCAGTCCGATTGGAGGGCCTCCTTTAATCTTTTTACAATATACTAGAAAACAGGCAAAATACAGAATTGGCAAGATTATGACTAAAATACAACAACGCATTAGATGCAGGATAAGATTATAAGAATAACAAATGCTACAGTGTAAAAATGATAACTAAGCCATTAGTTGTGTGCAATTACCATTTATTTTATGGCTATAACAGTACTAAGTATGAAAAAAAAAAAAAAAAAAGGCGCATCGCTGACCAAGAGGAAAAGGCAGGATATTTTAGCTAGCTGCCAGCCCTAAACCGGCCAAGTTGGCAACACTTACAGGCTGACGTAAACAACGAAAGTCCCTCTCTTTCTCTCTCGTCATTACAGAGTTTAATAGTATATGAAATATTTCAAGAAAAAGTGATGGAAGCTGAAATGCCGGACTTTTGGAGAATTTTTTAAATTTCTCCCAAACGAAAGTTTTGACACCTAAATGCAGATGTCCGGGAAAATCCGGACGTATGGCAACCCTAGACAAAGTCAACTCAAACAACATGGGTTTTATTTGGCCCAGTTAGTGGAAGTGTTAAGGTTAAAAAAAGAATTAAGTAATTATCTCCGTCAGGAGATAATGTTTTTGCTGGCGTTGGTTTGTTTGTCTGTCTGTCAGCAGAATTACTCAAAAAGCTAGGAAGGGATTTTGCTGAAATTTTTAGGCGGGGTAGAGTAAGGCCAAAGATATATTCCATTAGATTTGGGTGGTGATCCAGATCATTATCTGCATCCAGAAATGTTTATACAATTCTCTACCATTGCAGCACAGTGGCAGTTTCAGCAATTTTCCTTCTAGCTGGATAAATAATTCCTACAGTGCCTCTACAAAATATGTGAAAATCTCCATAAGATCTACCACACATTCAGCCTTCCGGAGGTTTGCAATCTCGGATTGCTCTTGTTCAATTTGTGAGCAATCGGTCGAAGGTTAAAGACGCGGGACCATATCAAATGTTCGATGTTTAAAGCAGTTTGCGGGCATGGGTGTTATGTACTCACTGAGTGCTTCTTCTTGTATTATATACTGTACATTCGAGTATAGATTCTTGAATATCATAATGTATATATGTTTTCTTGTTCATTAGATGCTACTTTCACAGCAGCACACACTGCTTCAGCTTTTCTAACCAAACGCTCCATTTTAGGATTCCACAAGTTTTCCTCCTTCATTTAATCCATAACTCCTCCATCATCTCAGTATCCTGAAGACTTGAAGGAATGTATAACCTTATTTCAGCATTACCATGCCACCCCCATAAACCACCACCAACACCACAACCACCACCATCACACCACACCATATTCTTAACATGTAGATCATCATAGTTACCATATGCCTCTATTACCACCACATACCATCCTTGTATCCCACCACCATTACAGACAACTGCCATCACAACCACCACCACCACCACCACCACCACATACAACCATCACACACCATCAAACACTGCCACCATCATCACACCACCATACACACAACTGTCACCGCACCACACCACACCATCAGCACAAACCACACCACACCATGAACACAATCCACCTTATCACCACGAATCTCTATCACGATATTCCATGACAAAGCCACATGTTATACCACCAACAAACTCCCACTACATTACCATTACATACCACACCACTATTACCACAGATGAGCTCCATCACCACCACATCAACACCACCATCACCAAACACCACCACCGAAATGATAATCACCACTACACACTGCTACCATTCGTTCGTTCGTTCATAGATTCCCTTCACCATCAGTGAAGGCCATGCCATCCATTAGCCCGGTCTGTGGGGGTGAGCTGTTTGGTAATCGGGGGAAGATGGGGCATAGGTGCAGGGGAGGTCCTTGGGGGCCACCCTGCACCCTGCTTTTTTTTTTCATCTCGGGGGTGGGGCGCGACGCACCTCCTCGAGGAGGGTGTTTGGTGGAGTAGCAGCAATGAGGATGGTGGCAGTGGTGCAGAGTGCCTGCAGTGAGACATCAACAGCTTGCGATCGGGAAATGTAGGGGTTGGGGTAGGGGGGGTCTACTCTGAGATGGGATGTGGCTGGGCAAAGGAGCAGGTAGTGTAGGAGGGGGTAGTGGTGTTGCATTGCTCACCTTCAGTGGTGGGGTGATTGTCACTGGAGTGGAGTTCGGTGCAGCACATGTCTCCCAGTCGGAGGCGACAAAGGCAAATTAATGACTGGTTGTCTTTGGATATTGTTGGTGGGAGTTGAGAGTATTGTATCGCTCAAGCTTGCCATACAGCAGAGGGGGAGCCTAGTTGCATGTGTCGCTGTTGGTCTGCACGGTTGCGGGCAGCTGTTCGTTGTTTAACCCCTTAACCGCGGGGCGTCACTTTCGTGACGCTTGGGAGCAAGGGATCATACCGCGGGGCGTCGCTTTTGTGATTCTGTGTTATTTTGAATTCACCCGGGCTTCCAAGTGGGGGCTTGTATCATCTATCAGTACTGCCAATGTCCAACACTAGTCAGCACTCCTAATCTCATCTGTACTCCCATCCATTGTTGACAATTTAGCCATTTCTCCCCGTTCTTGACTCCCCTCCCTACCCCCCCTCCATTACCCTATCCTCTCGCCTGCCCGGCCGTGCTACGCTAAGTAAATCTTCCCTGGAATTTTTCACTGATTTCATCCATTGAAATAAGCCCTATGTCCTATTCTTATACCAAATAATATATACAAGAAAGAAATAAGGTAAGTGAGAGTGCCATACACCTGGAATTGGCTAATTATCACCTGACAACGCCTCACGTGCACTCGTTCGCTAATTTTTGCTGTTTTTTTCCCCTTGAAATATGCCGTATAATCTATTTTCGTAATAAATATGCATGTAAGGAGGGAAGGGAGAAGCCTAAGTGATATTTACATTCACCTGGAACTACCTAATTTATAATGTATTGTCTAGATTTCCTGCCAATCATATCAGTGCTAGACAAAGCTGTTTCAAGATCTAACATTGGTAGCTCTGAATATATATCTCCTAAGTAGGCCTCTAATCTATTTTCATAATAAATATACATGTAAGGAGGGAAGGGAGAAGCCTAAGTGATATTTACATTCACCTGGAACTACCAAATTTAAAATGTATTGTCTAGATTTCCTGCTAATCATATCAGTGCTAGACTTAGCTGTTTCAAGAACAAATATTGGTAACTCTGAATAAACCCTAAGCAGGCCTCCACGCTGGCCCTCCGTTATCAGTTTACTCTCATCTTCCGAAGCAAGGGTACATATGTTTCTTCTTGCTGACTTCAAGGCCTTTTTTCACCCCCATGCAAATGGCCCTGTGACCTTTACCCCCTGCTAAACCTCGTGTGGAAAGAGGTAAAGGGCTGACAATTGATAAAAGAGTGACTACGATCTTTCTATTGAGTAAAACAGTGCAAGTGGAATTGTAAATAATGTGTAAATAATGTGTAAACAGCAAGTGAAAGTAATGAATGTAAATATACGTGAACAATGGAAAATAGTTTTATAAGTTATTTCAAGTGACAGTGCACAACACAGTGTAAATAAAATAGAAATGTAAATAACGTAAATAAAATAGAGAACGTAAATAGAAATGTAAATGAGTAGTATTATAAGAATACGAGTATATACCCTAGGAGTAATGAAAGTGAAAGTTTCACTCTAGCATGTCTGAATGCTATGAGTTATGAGAGTGAAGATGAAGTGACATTCACTCTCAATGCCAGTATACAGGACGAGAAAGTGAATGCTACGTATTTTACTGAAAGAAATTGAATCCTTACAGTGACAATAAACTAATACTACTGAAGGAAACTTATGGATAAAGACTGTAGATATATATAAGTGTTATATAGTAATAGAAATATAAAGTGTGAGGGGTTTTATGAATAATAAATGACAGACTACCAAGAGCGAACTAGTGCCAGTGCGACGATCAGACGCGCTCGTAATTTCCATTGCTTTCACAGTGTTTTTTTTTTTTTTAGTATGGATCCCAAACTACTTGAAAATTGTAGAATAGTGTTTATAGTGTTTGTATCTGGCTGTGGTAATCATATTACGGGTTGTCGGGAAGTGTAAAGTGGAGACTTCGTTACCCTACTTCAGAGGACTCCACAAGTCCTACGGTAACACACAAAGGCTCAACAATCATTCCAGGAGAAAGCTGAAGGTATGTGCCATAAGCATATGGAATTTTATTATTCTAGGACTAATAACTGATTTTTGACAAATATTTTTTGAGAGTCTGTCGGAGCCCAAATAACCCCGCGGCACACGCAAGTCATTGGTAAACAAGCCCGCGGTGTAGGGGTTAATCATTCTCATGAGTTGGGAGAGGCTGGTCTTGATTTCTATGTCAGGGTGTGGGCGTGTTGTTGCCTATTTGATGGTGTTGTCAGCCCTCTCGTTGCCTTTGCTTCCAACATGGCCAGGGACCCAGTGTATGGTGATGGATCCTCCTGCTTCTTGTATCTGTTGGGAAGTGGCAAGGATGTTCGTGATTAAGTGGCAATTGTCGGTGGGTGAGTGGTACATGAGGGTGAAAATTGCTGCTTTAGAATCTGAGTGTATGATGATGGTTGATGATGGATTAGTACAGAGGGCATCTCCTAGGGCAGCAATGATGGTAGCTAGCTCAGATTGAAGTATGGAGGCTCCGTCTGTGAGTCAGAAGCCATGGGAGTGGTCGCTGCATACGAAGGCTGCTCCGGCTCTCTTGTCCATGACCGAGCCACCAGTGTAGCAGGTGGTGGAGTTTTGGGGTGTGATGGAGGCTATGTGTTGTAGGCTTTCCTGTTGAAGCTGCTGGGTGGGGGTTTCTGCTTTGGTTGCTGAATAGAGGATGTTGAGGTCGTATAGAGGGGGGTCCCATGGGGCCTGAGGATTGTAATGGGCGATCAGAAAGTCTGGGGCTTGTAGTACGAATTGGGAGAGTTCAAGGGTGTGAATGGCAAGGGCAACACCTTAAAGCCAGCTGCGAGAGAGGGTGTCTGGATGGAGTTTGGTTGCTGCATGGAGTTGGGAGAGTAAGGGAAGGGGGGAGGCTCTGCGAGCGAGTTTGATTGCAAGTCGCACCACACTTACCTGTATGCAGTGAGTTAGGGATTCTAGCTCACATTCAAGATTGAGGTTGCATAAGCGGGTCCATCGTGGTGAGCCGGTCATGATTCTCACGGCGTTGTTTTGGATGACCTTAAATTTTTCAAGCAGGTGAGATTCGATGGTGGGGAGAACAGGGGCAGCATAGTCAACGATGGACCTGATGGCTTAGATGTAATAAAGGCAGAGGACTTTGAAGGATGCCCCTTCCCCCTTACCTGCCAGGGCTCTGAGTGTGGAGATGCATAGTTGGGTTTTCTCCCGAAGTTGCATAATTCTGGTTTGAATGAGAGTTGGGAGTCTACAGTTATGCCTAGGTATTGATGGATGGTGACATATTCTATAGGTGTTTGCCCAAGGCGTAGGTGATGACTGGGGAGCCTGGTGCGTATGGGTAAGACATTGGCTTTATGTACATCGATTTTTAGGCCCAGCTCCCTGCATTCGTGATGGAGCCTTGAAAGTGCTCTTTGTGCCCTGGTGTGGTATGGGCCTTTGTGGACGACATGTGCAAGGTCGTCTGCATTGCAGAGGAGGTGAGTCCCAGGTCCCAGATCTATGTGGAGGAGGTTTTCCATCAGGGCGTTGAAGAGGGTGGGGCTTAGTATGCTACCTTGTGGGGTTCCGTTATGGTGCTAGTAGGGGAAGGAGGTGTGGCCTTGGAAGCGGACTGCCGTTTCATGACCCCGGAAAAAGTCTCCGAGCCAGGAGGGGAGGTGACCCTTCACTCCCCTGTGTGCCAGGGTTGCGAGGATGGCCTCTGGGCATGTGAGCTTGAAGGCTTTCTCGAAGCTGATGAAGATGATGAGTCCTTTGCCTCCACAGAACTCAGATAGAAATGAGCTGAGGCATTCTGCTGCCCCTTTGCCTCTGGTGTAGGCAAAGATACGGCTGTGTGTGGGAGGCAGGCACCAGATGAGGCGGCATGCCACCATTCTCTTGGCAATTTTGCCGAGACGGCTGATCAGAGAGATTGGTCTGTGGCTCTCAGGGTCACTGGGTTTTGGAATGGGTTGGATTACAGCATGCTTCCACTGTGGCAGTAAATGGCCTAGGATATAGGAGTGGTTGAGGTCTAGGTAGGTTTCTCTTGCCAATGGACCAGCATGTGAGAGCATGCTGTAGGTGATCCCATCAAGGCCTGGGGCAGTGTTGGAGCTTAATTTGCAGGCCTGGGCGAATTCGTGTCATATAAAGGTGCTGTCAGACTCAGCTGGGGAATTTTGGCTGGTGCATATGAGCTCAGTCCTGTGTTGGTGGAGGGCCTTTTGCCCCAGCCTTGTGTCATTTGGAAGTTGTATGGGGAAGGTGTGTGAGGTGAACTCCTCCGCCATGTTCTCGGCTTTGCCACGGGGGTCTGGGTGGGTGGGGGGGCTGCCAGGAAGTGGGCTGGAGGCCACCTTTAACTTATTCCAGATGGTGCCGAGATTTGTCTTAGCCCCAAAAGAGTTGCACCATTCCAGCCATGTTTGGCCCTGTATACTATTTTTTTCGGCGATGGAGTGCCAGGTGACAGCTTGAAGATAGCAGAGTGCATCCGGGGTGGGGTTGGCCCTGTAAATTTTCTTTGCTCTGTTTAGGTGGTGATTGAGCTCCTTGACCTTGGGGCAGTAAAACCAATGATCCCTGTGATGATGGCGCTTTGGGGGGGCTGTGATGGGGATGGTGGCTTTTGCTGCTGCTTGAAAGGCAGCTGTGACTTGGGCGGCGTGTTCCTCCAGGTCACGAGAGGGGAAGGTGGTGATTAGGTGGTTGAGGGTGGCGGTGTATGACCGCCAATTGGCGCGTTTGGTGTTCCATCTGGGTGGTGGTCCGGGGGGTCTGGGAAGCTGGGGGGATTCCGATGGTGCATAGTAGGGCATGATGGTCGGAGGTGAGAGTCGGGTGAATCTCCCATCGTGACTGGTGTGCCAGGGTGGATGAAATGAAGGAAAGGTCTAGCCTGCCTCCAATTAGATGTGTTGGGATATTGGGGTCGTTGAGGAGGGAGATGGAGGGCGTGTCCTCCATTAGGACGGCTAGGTGGTGGCCTGTGGGGTTCGTGGGGCTGCAGGATCCGACGCAAGGGTGATGAGCATTCATGTCGCCCCTAACGAAAATTTGATCTTTTCTTAAGTGTGAAAAACTCCTCGAGCGAGAGGTCAGCAGTGGGGGTCAATATACGTTAAAGATGTGTTGTGGCCATTTGCTAGGGTGATGTCCACCATAGGAATGCTACCAATATCACCACTTACCAAACCATCATCATTATACATTCCACCGCCATTACCATACACATGCAAACCATTACAATCACAACACACCAGTCTCTCTCTCTCTCTCTCTCTCTCTCTCTCTCTCTCTCTCTCTCTCTCGATATAACGCGACTTTACACGTACGTGATGGTTTCAAACTAGCCGCGCGCGCCTTGGACAGTCCGGAGCTGATAGACCGTGTGGCAGTTTATGCATAAATAAAATTTTTATTTGCCTGTTGCTTAAATTGGTTTTATTCGAACTATAATATTCGATAATGAAGTTTGGCCCCATTCTGAGCAATTTGACTCATTTTCGGACAAAATGCCAGGAAAGTGATGGCAGATCTAAACTGTTACAACTTGATGCTGCAGAACAGAAAGAAGAAAACCACTCAGACCAAGATAGAGCAGTTCTTTATGAAGAAGACAGAAAACTTAAGGGAGTTATCTTCATCACCAGTAGCACGGGAGTCAGAGAAAGAGGAAAAGGAAGGACAGCAGAGCGAGGAGGGACAACAAAGTTCGGGTGAGGAGCGGCAGGAGGTGGGGGAGCGGGGTGAGGAGGGACAGCAGCAAACGACGAGTGATGCATAGATGAAGTGAGGCTGTGTGTTGTTATTGTTTGTGACATACTTACTGTAATGAAAATGATGCTTTTACTGTAGTATTTTTAATGACCTACTAATGCATTAATAATGTTGAGGAACTTTCACAATGCCGTGAATGAAGCAGAATTGAAAGAAAATCCACGTAAAAACCGAGAATAGTATTTGGGGAGAAGTAAACAACGCTTCGGCTCAACTAGGGTTCAAATGTTGTTTATTTCTCCCCACATACAGGTATACTGTTTTTGTTTTTACCTGGATTTTCTTTAAAATTAATAGTGTTGCTTTTAAGTTTAGAGCAGCATAACTCCCTAAATGGGTAGATTTTCCCAGAGTCCAGGATTGTAACCCCCAATATTACCAGTGTTTCTTATGGGAAAATTATGTTTAAATAAAGTGTTTTTAACTAACGCGACCTCTCCAGAACCCAACCCTCGCGTTATTTGAGAGGTTACTGATATATATATATATATATATATATATATATATATATATATATATATATATATATATATATATATATATACAGCCACACCACCTCATAAACTGATGCTCCTACCAGGCTTCTATTATATAGTTTTGTATGTTATCTGATTTTCTTCCTTTATTATCTTTAGAAAATAAAACATTTTTATAATCACAGAATGATTTAATATAGGTTCATTGGGGCCTGTCTTACTAAAATAGCTACCAGTTACATAAATTATATATATATAATATATATATAATTATATATATATTACATATATACTGTATAATTATATATATAAATATATATCCCATTGGCTCCCAGGGTTCCTGGGCAAGGGATGGTGTTGGCAGGGTACTACGTATACCGCCCTCCGTCTATCGGGCCCCGACTGTACAGTTTTTTACCACAGTGAGAGACACATCACTGCTTCATGGAGCTATACACCCTTCTATCCCTCACCAGTGTAGTGGCCTTCACTGATTTAAAGAGTGCATTTGATGTTCCCAACAGAGACATCATCCTCGACCAGCTAGTGGATTTTGGAGTTAAGGGAAATCTGCTGCGATGGATATATGGTTGCCTGTCTAATAGGTCCTCTTGTGTTCTTTTTAAGGGCGCATACAGCACTGCTAAGGATTTCGAGCTTGGTAGTCCACAAGGTGGTGTCCTTAATCCTTTTTTTGTTTAATATCCTCATATATCGTCTATGCACTCTCCTTCCTGACATCCCTGGAGCCACAATTACTTGCTATGCTGATGACATCTGGAGAAACTCATGCAGTAGCTCTTGATATCTCTAAAGCTTTTGACAGAGTATGGCACCGTTCCCTGCTGTCCAAACTCCCTTGCTATGGACTAACGTCTTTTGTTCCTTTGATTTCTTCTTATCTTAGTGACAGGAAAATAAGAGTAAAAGTAGATGATGTATATTCAAATTTCCACTCAATTAACGCCGGCGTGCCGCAGGGATCAGTTCTGGCGCCAACCCTATTTCTGGTTCACATTAATGATCTCTTATCTGTTACTCACAATCCCATTCACTCATATGCAGATGACTCAACACTACATAGTTCATTCACACTCAGACATCCAATTACAAAGTCTAATATCTCTACCTCTCAACTCAGTACAGCCATCTCCATTAATCAAGATCTATCTACAATCAGTGAATGGGGACAAAACAACCTTGTCTCTTTTAATGCTAGTAAAACTAAATATATACAGTTTACTAATAGACAGATATTGCCAGATTCGTACATTACTTTCAGTGCTACTAATATTCCCATCTCCAAAAGTATTGAAATTCTTGGTGTCTCACTTAACAGTGCCCTCAGCTGGACCTCTCATGTCAGATCACTTGCTAAAACCGCCTCAAAGAAACTTGGATTATTGTACAGAGTCCGTAACTTCTTCGCCGATGAGCAGTTGGCTATAATTTATAAGAGTCATGTGCGCTCTCAGCTTGAATATTGCTCACCCTTGTGGGATGGTTGTGGAGAGGTTGCATTAAGACAACTAGACAAAATTCAGAATAAAGCTGTTAGAATCATTAACAACCCTGCCATTACATATAAACTACCTCCCCTGCAAGTAAGAAGGAATGTTGCCTCCCTTGCATTATTTTACAGATATTTTTTTGGCAAATGCTCAGACGAAGTTGCGTCCATGGTGCCACCTCTCCATGCCTTCCCTCGTGTTACACGGGCATCTGGTAGCGCTCATGACTGGAATGTCACTCAACCATATTGCAGAACTTCTGCCTATCAGAATTCTTTCATTCCCCGAACTGCATCTCTCTGGAACTCGCTTCCCCAGAGTTGTTTTCCTCCAAATTTCAACCTACAACTGTTCAAGTCTAACTGTTACAGATATTTTATGAACAGAGGACACCAGTAATCTGGTGTATGGATTATTTTTTTTTTCCATTTGTTTTTCCTTCCTCCGTTCTGTTATTTAAAAAAAAAAAAAAAAAAAAAAAAAAAAATTCATTCAAATTCCCCTGCAGATCTGCAACGTTTCCTTCACTTGTTTCATGAGTCGGCTTCCAAATGCGGACTCATTATCTCTCCAGAAAAGAGTAGATCTTCACTTCCCGTCCAGCAAGAACACTGCCTGTATTCTCTGTCGGAGATTGTGTTATCCCTCTGTGCACACAGTACCTTTAACTGGAGGCGCCTGTACGGATTTCTCCCTCCATTCCTGCAAGACAACGCATGCATCCGATTGTTCAGGATCTGCTGACACGGCTACAGCGGCGCCTAAAACCTCTCAAGTGGCTCACTATTTATGCTGCCTGGGTGCCTAATCCTGTTCACGAACCATATACATTGCATTCATTTGATCAGTTGTTGATTATCTCTCCCCTGCTCTTTGTCAACTTTCCAGAACAGCCTTTTAATCTCTTGAGAAGTTCCAAAATGCAGTAGTGAGACTCATCCTGGGCTGCCCTGGCTCAATCAGAAATGTCAATATGCAGCTTGAACCAAACTTTCACCACTTGTTGAGAAAATATACTCCGTGGTTACATACTTCAGCTTTAAGTGCCTGCATTATCCTCACCTTTCTCCCCACTACTCTCACATCATTCTGACTTCCCTTGATCCCATTGCACCAAGGCCTCTGATTCGCAGTGGTGCCCACACACTAGTTAATATTGTTTGTTCAAACGTCCGACGGCTAAACATCAATGTACCGATCCTTGCTGAGGAGGTGGACTATGGCGTTCCATCTTGGCAGACCCCTGTGCCTGCTATCTCATACACTCCGGCCTCCAAGACTGACCTGCCTCGGCTTCAGAAACAGATAGCTTTGGAGACCATCGCCAGGCTGTCATCTTCCTTTCCTTTGGCCCACCATATCTATGCTGATGGCTCCCTGCAGGAGGATGGCAGTACTGGCTGTGCTGTATTATCCCCAAGTCTGGACCCACCTCAAGGGGGCTGGCTGGGCCATCAACTGCCAGCCTCGTCGAGCTCTACGTATTGTGAACTACATGGACTCCTGGATGCAGTTACTTTATTAATACGAACGAACAACAGCAGCTTGATCATCTGTGAATCACAGCCGGCCCTCCATGCCCTCTCCTCCCCCAGGCCTGTATATCAACACTTCATTACACAGATACTCCGTCAATTGGCCACTGCCCGCTATCGTTCACTTGTGATTCATTTTCTGCAGATTCCCTCTCATATCGGCCTCACAGCCAACAACACTGCTGACCTCCCTGCAAGGACTACCTGTTGACTGGATCCGCCCGCTGTGGATGCTACTAATGCCTCCCCCATTTGCTACAAGCAGATAATACGCAGAGCAGACCGCTTCCCTATTCTCCACCATAGAAATGCTGAGAGGGCTCACAGTGCGTCCATCCAACATAATGACCACTTTCTCGTCCCCATAGATATCGTTGCAGTGGTCTTATGGGTCGTCATCATAATGTGGTGTGTGCCCACCTCAGACTGGGCTACCGACTTGTGTGGCAGGTGGCTGGGGTGGGCAACGCACCTCATTTCTCCTCCTGTAAGCTGTGTGACGCACCCAGTGCCAAGACCCTTGACCATTATTGCCTGCAATGTCCACTTGTCTTTGATTTAATACCACACAGACTCACATTAGTGGACACTTGTAAACATTTTGTTGGAAAATGATAACCTAGATGTTATTCTCATGCGTCATCCACACTTTGGTGGGTGTTAATTTGTTATAGCTAGACAGAGTGTCCTGCGTGGCACGAGTTCTCCTGTACTCACCTCACATATGGCCGCATGGCACTGTACTAGGTTTGTCGCCTTTGGGCGTAATAAATTAATCAAATCAAATCAATCCACCTATCGCCTAATAGTCGCGAAGCTCATAGATCCCTACTCTGGGGTTCCCTACTTTATTAACTTTTGTTTCGTCCTATATTGAGGACACTGGGCTCAAATGGGATATATATATACATACATACATATATATACACATAGAGTGGGAGAGAGAGAGAGAGAGAGAGAGAGAGAGAGAGAGAGATACCGATATATATATATTGTTTTGTGGTAGGTGGGGGCACTCACCATCCACTCACTCGATGTAGTGCTGCTGTCGGGTGTCTGCCCTTTCCTTTCCTCCATCCTTCTTTCCTTCCATCCTCTTCTGTCTTCCTTTCCTTCATTCTTTCCTTGTCCATCTGCCTGCGGGTAGCTTTACATACCCTCTTCTGTCTTTCTTTCCTTCATTCTTTCCTCTTCCTTCTGCCTGTGAGTGACTCTACACTGAGTGACAAGCCAAATTGTTTCTTGTACACCAGGAAACCATTTACTATGCTGGGTGGTAACCATATAACCAAATTTTGACGCCTGGTGGTTTAGTGGGTTATTATTGCGCTCCAATCGGATTGAGCCGGTGAAGGTTTATATCCAAGGGATGGTTGGGGTTGATTGCTCATGTAATGCCACTCAGGGATGAGTGAGGCTGGTCACTCTCATCTTAAATGTCGGGACCAATTGTCTAGCCCCGGGCTCCTACGCTCCTCATGGGGCAATGTAGGATTGGATGATGGATGGATGGATGGATATATATTGTTCCATGGGATCTGTTTAGTGATATATCTGGATATGTGAAGGACATTATAGGAATTTTGATATGTCTGTTTGATTATTTTTTCCTTTCCCTCTGTCCTATCCAAAGAATTAGTTATTATTACTGCCTGCAGCGATAGCCAGCAGGTAAATGAGTGGCCGGTGTTCTTTTTCTTCCTCTGCATCTTTTGCTTCTGGCGGATGTGTTAAAAGAAGACTTTGGAGACATAAAAATGATATTATATAGGGTAACTTGACAAGAAGAATCCAAATCTGCCATCAGTTGACACCTTGAATTGTGCCGTCTAGCGACAGTTTTAGTAAAATTACTTAATTTAATCCTACTGAGACATAAAAGCTGTCCCATGTAAGTGGATCTTTCTGTTAAAATAGTTACTTTTTAGCAGCGAACTGTTCGAAACAAAAGCCTCGCCGCAGGTGCCAGAGCAATAATTCTACTCTTGTTGTTATTGTGTATTTCTTATTTTAATGCATTATTGCCAGTGAAAATGTGATTTCTCTCCTAGGCTCTTGCTTGTTCTGTACTGTACTGTACTAGTGGTAGAGTTGGAGGTATTGAAGAGGACCGTCCCGCATGCAAGCCATGTAGACGAATGAATACGCCAATTACAAGGTGTGTGTGTGTGTGTGTGTGTGTGTGTGTGTGTGTGTGTGTGTGTGTGTGTGTGTGTGTGAGAGAGAGAGAGAGAGAGAGAGAGAGAGAGTTTCAAATATATTATATATATTTTTATAAGATAGAAATTTAGTTCAGCAGTAATTATTATTATTTTTTTAAATATATGCTCATTAATACCCACTCCAGGGGACAGTGTTGAATCATTCACAGCCTGGATGTGCAGATCTGTCTTTATCAGCTTCTTAGCACCTCGTCTCGCTCTTGTCACTCTACAACACACTGGTCACCCTTTTCCATCGACCGGTTTCTTTCAACACTTCTCTCTTACACCGTGATTTCTTCCTGTCCCAATCTATCCCACTCGCATAATTAGGCAACCGGTAATTATGCATTAACCCTTCTCTTAGGTACTGATTTTGACTAGCAACTGACTTTTTACTTCAAGTGAGAGAAATCTTGGAATTCATAGTCGAGGTCATTATTAAGGCAATATTTAAGCTTAAACGAAAAGTGCACAGAAGAGTTAGCAAGAGAAGAGTTAGAAAAAGAGGGCAGTAAGACAATGATGGATTGGAGGAATGAGATGGAGAGCAAAGGTCAGATAGAGGAAAGAAAAACTGGAGAAAAACAGATGATAAAGAGGTGGAGGGAGGAAGCCTGTAATAGTGAGGGCAGGAGAGAGACAGGAATAATAATAGGAAGGAAGAGGAGAAAGAGGGAGGAAACTGCAAAAAAGGAGAAACAATGGAATGAAGGGAAGAGACAGACGGAGCACTAACCAAGTCTGACGGTTCTGTTGACGACACTTCAGCTCTTGTTTTGCTTATCAAACGTCAGCATTTCACCACACGTCTGTCCCCGTTAATAATTTTTTTATATTTTAGTATCACAAATGTATGATGTGAGAGTCCTTTAAACAGGTATAAACAATATACAAGAGAATTCAGTATGTCCTTGTTATAGATTGCCTCTTCTATGCCCTTTTTGCAACAGTCGACAGCAAAATACAAAAAGACTACCATTTAATCGTTTGTTGCTCCCTACAGAGCTGATTTAACTATTTACCCCAAATTACAGTGCTGAAAGCGAAAAAAAAAATACCATACAGCAGGAGACTTAGATACTTTATAAAGTGTTGCCTAATATACAAAATAAATCGTTTCAACAGACGTGCCATTGACAGTACTTTAAGATTCCAATAAGACCATTCCTGCATCGCACTTGTCTTGATTCAGCTCTACAATTTGTGCGAATTGTCGGCATGTCTTTTTACCTTTCCTTCAGAGCGACAAAAAATCCTCGTTATAATCCTCTCACCAGCTCAAACAAGAAGTGATGCCAAGGCATATCAAACCCGTCCCCGGCCGTCATTTTAGTGCTGATGTATAATCACCAAGATATCTACTTAAAGATGTCACATATCAGGTTTGGAGTAAATTAGGTGAAAATGGACGATTTTATGCCCTTTTGAAATTTTTGGCCCAACCCACTTTATATAGACCTCCTACTGCTAACTAGGGGGAGGGGGGGTGACCTCCGTGATGTAATGAGGCATGTTATAGGATGGAGATTTGAAAGATGCACCTTTAGGTTTCGGGTTCATGTCAAAATGACGAATTTGAAAGGAGTTATGGCGAAAAACGATTTTGTTTACTTTTTTCTTTTCCCCTACAATCTGGGCCTTGGCCCAATTTGGCCCAAAATGTAATGAGGTGATCAGAACGTCATAGCCCATCATCGCTGTAATAGTAGTCACAATCGCACCAATAGTTTTCGAGTAAAGTTGTTAACAGTCAGACACATAGATAGGCAATAAGACAGACAAACTGAGTGAAAATCAATACCTTTCCCAAGCCCCTCCGGGGCTGGGACTGGTAATGTTTTTCTTCTGAGAAATTTTCCTTTCATTCCATAATTAGTAATGACTCAGGCGATTACTGCGGGCTGAACATTTTTCGTCCTAACCTTGAAAATAACTAGCCTAGTATGGCCATACTTGACTACTCTACCTTCACCATCTCTGGGACGCACAATCCTCTTCATCACGGCAAGGATGCGTTCCTTTGAAAGAGGTGTAATTCAAAATCACTTAAATGCTGCGATGCTATTTATCCACAAAAAAATTTCTGCATTCAAAGGCGACAATCATTTCTACCGCAACATCTGCAAATTAACTTAACGGTACCAAATATAAACTGAAATTAATTAACCAGTTCAATGCCCTCAGAACACACTCCCAAACACACGGATGGACACTAGCACACTATGGACGATACAAATCATTTCAGACACTACTCCATACCGCTTTCATCACTGAACAAAACACACATTGGGCCAACGTCATCAACAATACAGCCAACACTTACAGAGATCCATCTACATTTTGGAGAAAATAAAAGCTCTCTCTGGCAACCATAATCCTGACCCTCACTATATTCTAGACTCAAACGGTTCCAGACAACACACACCCTATGCAAAAGAGGCTGTACACAGACAATACTGGGAATCTATATTCCTGAAGGTAAACAAGAAACAAGATGATAACATACAAGACCTCAATTTCAGAGAATTCCTCAACACTAATCTTGACAGAAGGTTCTGGTATGTGAGAAATAAATTCTTTCAGTCTTTGTACTGATAACTTAAGGATAATTCTCTCTCTCTCTCTCTCTCTCTCTCTCTCTCTCTCTCCTATTCTGTGTAAGTTCACTACACCCATAGGCTTAGAGTTCGGATATTATATTTTGATTGATTGATGTGTGTGTGTGTGTGTATGTGTGTGTGTGTGTTTCTATCCAATTTGACAGATTTGGTGGAAATATTGACGGTTAGCCAAGCGGCTGTCTTATTATTTTAGAACAATGAACCTAAATTCACTGTTGTAGAAGGTTAAAGTTTATCAATGCCAACTTAAGTAACATTATCCGATTGAGACCAAACATAACGGATGGGTTGAAGATAAAGCAATAACCAAGTGATTCTACTTTTCAAACAATCAGTCAGAAGGTCACATGTCAAGGACAGAGTTCGACCCCTGCGTCTGCGTGTGAACTGTATGACTAATTAGTTTTCATCATACTGGTATCAAACTTATTGGAAATTCTGATCGTCAGAAAAGAGGTTGGCTTACTGTTTTTTTTTTTTTTTTTTTTAATAACAGGTCAAAGGTCGGGAGCATATGGTTTATTGAACAGTTTTAATCTGATTTAGACCAAATTTTGTTGAATTATTTAGAGTAATACAAAGACAAAGAGATCTGATTATAGAAAAATCAACCAAAAATTTAGGTCGCAGGGAAAGGTCAGTGGCCAGTAGGCTATCAAATGCTGATGTCAGCTGAAACATTTCTGATCGAATTTGGACTGAACGTGACTGAGGGGTTAATTTTGTCACAATATCAAATGTTCTGCCCAATAAATCAAACCGTTTTGATTCAATTTGAATCAAACTTGGTGAAAAGATTGTGGATTAATCAAGGATTGTTGAAACTGATTTTGAGGACAATAGGCAAACGCTCAAGATGAAGGGACAAGGTCAACTCAAACAGCATGGATTTTATTTGGACCAGTTGGTGAAAGTGTTAAGGACCAAACAAGAAATAAGTAATTATATCCGCCAATAAGGTTATGTTTTTGCAGAGTTGATTTATTTGTATGTTTGTCTCTTTGATAGCAGGATTACTCAAAAAGTTATGAACGGATTCTGATGAAATTGTTAGGTGGAGTATCGTCTAAGGAACAATCCATTAGACTTTGGTGGTGATCCGGATCATCATTCGGATTCAGGAAATTTTAAAAAGAATTCTCTGCCATTCCAGGTTACTGGCAACTTCAACATTTTTGCTGCTCACTTGATTAATAATGGCTACAGTGATTGCAAAAAAAAAAAAAAAAAAAAAAAAAAAAAAAAGGAAATTAAAAAAAATATATCTCCACAAGCTCTACAACACACACTACCATGGCGGAGGTTTGCAATCTTGGATTGCTCTTGTTCGATTTGTGAGCAATGGGACGAAGGTCAAAGCCACAGGACCAAATGTTCGATGTTTAAAGCAGTTGGTGGGCGCAGGTGCTAAGTACTCACTGAGTGTTCCTTCTTGTAAATATGTTTTACATGTGACTACAGATTCTTGAATATCATAATGTATAACTATTTTCTGGTTCATTTGATGCTACTTTCGCAACAGCACACACTGATTCAGCTTTCCTAACCAAACTCTCAATATTAGGATTCCACAATTTATACTGCTCCTTTTCATCCACAACCCGTTCACTATCGCAGTATCCTGATTACTTGAAGGAATGTGTAACCTTATTTCAGCATTACCATGCCACCCCCATAAACCACGACCAACACCACCATCATCACACCACACCATCACACACCACTACCATCACTGCGCACTATATTCATAACATGTAGATATATCATAGTTACCATACGCCACTATTACCACAGCACACCATACTTAAACCCCACCACCATTACACGCCACTGCCATCACGATCGCCATCACCACGCACAATCACCGCACACCATCACACACTGCCACCGTCATCACACACCACACCATCGCCACCATACACATCACTATCAACGCACCACACCACACCACACCATCAACACACACCACACCACACCATCAACACAATCCACCTTATGACCACCAATCACTATCATTATATTCCATGGTAAAGCCAAACTCCCACTATATCACAGTCACGTACCACATCACCATTACCAAGCACGAGCTCCATGACCACCACATCAAACACCACCATCAGCAACCACCACCACCGAAATGAAAATCACCACTACTCACTGCTGTCAATATCACCACTTCGCACACCACCATTATTACACATTCCTCCACCATTACCCTACACATGCAAAACATTACCATCACCACACACTGGACTCTCTCTCTCTCTCTCTCTCTCTCTCTCTCTCTCTCTCCTGGCACACCACTCATAAAGTGATACTCCTACCAGCCTTCCATTATTTAATTTTCTTTGTTATCCGATTTCTTACGCTTTATTTTCTTAAAAAAAAAATACTTTTTATGATTGTCGAATGGATTTACATAGGTTCACTGAGGCCTGTCTTACTAAAATAGCTAACAGTTACATTAATGATTGGCGTCATATATATATATATATATATATATATATATATATATATATATATATATATATATATATATATATTGGATCTGGTAGGTGACAATGTCTGGATATGTGAAGGACATTATAGGAATTTCAACGTCTGATTTTTTTTTTCCCCCTCTCCTCTCTTACCCAAGGAGTTATTTATTATTATTTTCCTGCTGCGATAGCCAGCAGGTCAATAAGTGGCCTTTTTTTTTCTTCTTCCTCTGCATCTTCTTTCTTTGGCGGATTTATTAAAAAGAGACCTTTGGAGAGACAAAAATGATTCAATATTAGGTAACTTAAAATGGAAAATCTAAATCTGCCATCAGTTGAAACCTGAAGTGGCGTCATCTAGCGACAGCATTAGTAAAATTGCTTAATATAAGCCTATTGAGACATATAAGTGGTCCTATATAAGTGGATCTCTGTTATAATTAGTAACTTTTTGCAGCAAACTGAAACAAGAGCCTCGCTGCAGGTGCCTGAGCAATTCTACTCGTTATTGTGTTTTTCTTTTTAAGTGCATTATTGCCAGTGAAAATGTGTCTTATCTCCTAGGCTCTTGATTGTTCTGTACCGTACTGTATTGGTGGTAAAGTTGGAGGTATTTAAGAGGACCGTCCCGCCTCCAAGAACTTAGACGAATGAATACGCCAGTTACAGTGTGAGTGTGTGTATGTGTGTGTGTGAGAGAGAGAGAGAGAGAGAGAGAGAGAGAGAGAGAGAGAGAGAGAGAGAGAGTTTCAAGTACATTATTTAGAATTTAACAAGATAGAAATCTAGTTCATCCGTAATTATTTATTTTATATGGTCGTTACTACCAAGTTCAGGGGACAGTGTAGAATCATTCTCAGCCTGAATGTGTAGATCTATCTTTATCAGCTTCTCACCACCCCGTCTCTACCTCATTCTACACTACACCCTGCTCACCCTTCTCCATCGAACGGTCTCTTTCCACACGTCACACTTACACAGTGATTTCTTCCTTTCCCAAACTGTATCACTCACAGAATTAGGCAACCGGTAATTATGCATTAACCCTTCTCTTTGGTACTGATTTAGACTAGCAACAGACGTTTTATTTCAACTGGGGAAATACTAAAATTCATTGTCAAGTTATAAACAGGTCATCAAATGAGGCAATGCTGAAGCAGGGATGAAAAGTGCTGTGGAGAGTTAGTAAGAGTAAAGTTAGAAAACGAGGGCAGTAAGACAGTGAAGGAATGAGAGGATGAGATGGAGAGCAAAGGTCAGAAGGAGGAAAGAATGGCTGCAGGAAATGCGAAGATAAAGAGTGGGAAGGAGAAAGACTGTAATGATTAGAGCAGGAGAGATATATGAATGGTAACTGAAAGTAAGGGAAAGCAGAAAATGAAGAAAAAATGATAATGAAATGAAAAGACAGAGGGAGCACTAACCAGCACTAACGGTTTCTGTCGCGGACACTTCAGCTCTTCTTATTTTACTTCCCAAACGCCACCATTTCACCAGGTGTCTGTCCCCGTTAATAATTCTTTTACATTTTAGGAGCACAAAGGTATGATATCAGATTCCTGTAAACAGGTATAAACAATGTGCAAGGGAATTCATTTAGTCCTTTTTAAAGATCGTCACTTGTATGCTCATTTTGCAGTAGTCGACAGTAAAATACAAAAAGATTTCTAGTCAATCATCTGCTGCTGCCTATAGAGCTTATTTAACTAGGCTACTCACCCCAAATTATAGTGCTGACTGGAAAAAAAAAAAAAACTACCATTTTGTAACATACTTACCATACAGCAAAAGACACATCATATAGTGTTACTGAATATACAAAATATATCGTTGCGAGAGACGTGCCATTGACAGTACATTAAGATTCCCGTAAGACCAGTCCTGCATCGCACGTGTCTTGATTCAGCGCTACATTTTGTACGGACTGCCAGCATGTCTTTTTAACCTTTCCTTCGGAGGGACAAAAAATCTTTGTTAAAATCCTCTTACCAACTCAAATAATCTTCTATGAAATTTTCCTTTGAATTCATATTTACTAAGTGCTCAGCCGATTACTGCGGGCGAGACATGTTTCGTCCTATCCTTAAAAGTGAACTTGCCTGGTCTACCTTCATCATCACTCCGACGCACAAGCCTCTTCATCACGGCAATATTAATTTCTACATTCGTTCGTTCGTTTATAGCTTTCCTGCACCTATAGTGCAGGCCGGGCCATACATTAGCCCGGTCAATGGGGTATGGGCTGACTAAAAAAATAGCAAGGGGGAAGACAGGGCCTGGGGGTTGCCCAGCACGCACGCCCTGTCTCCTGGCTGGCTTTAAACGTGACTTTCATTTCTACCGCAACATCTGCAAATTAACGGTACCGAATATAAACGGAAATTAAAAACGGAATTGCTACTGAAGTGTATGTAAAAGTCAGAGGCATAATAAAATAAATAAATGTATATTCATGTTTTGCAGGATATTTACCTTACTGGCACTCCTCACTGTATGTATAGTTATTTCCAACAGCAAGTAACACGCTGATCATCTGACGGCAATTATAGGAGGTGATAATGGGTTTAGAAATCTGTGTAGGGGCTCAAAGATAGGTAGACTGATGTAAACATGTTCATACAAAAGTTATTGATTTGACAAGTAGACTGACAAGTGAACTGATAGGTATGCAAGTAGATAAACAAAAGGTCTGATAGACTGGTTAAAAAAAAAGCAAAAGAAAAAAGAAAAGGCTCAAGGTCTCCATTTCACCACGATCACGTCAGTTCTTACTTTCTTCTGCTTTATTTTCTTAATTCTTAAGGGACACCTCTTATGATGACGGATTTAACAAAGGCTACTTCTAACCTCCTCAGTTTCAAAAGTTTCTCTGCAGGCATCAAAAATGAAATATACAGAAAAATAGGTCACCAACAGACTGTAACAAGAATTGTAGTGGGTCCTCGTTCTAGTTACATATTTAGCTAGATAGGTAGGTAGACGGATTTAGATCAATTCTTGCATGACTGATTTTCGACAAACAGGTGAAGATGTATGGAAGCGAAGCTTGGACGTTGTTGGAAGGACACAAGTCAAGAGTGAGAGCATTGGAAATGAGTTATTTTAGAGGAGCCTGTGGAGTCACATGGAGAGACAGGATGACATATGAGGAAATAAAGGAGCGTTGTGGTGTGGATGTGAATGTAATAGGAAGCGTTAGGAGGAACACACTGAGGTGGTTTGGCCATGTGGAGAGGATGGAAGGTGACAAACTGACGAAGAGAGTGTATGTGAGTGAGGTGGAGGGGGGACGAGGGAAAGGGAGACTGAGGATGAGATGGAGGGATGGGGTGGAGAGGTATATGAGAGAGGGGGATGTGATTTGGGAACAGGGCAGTGAAATGGCGGGGGATAGGGTGACGTGGAGACGATTTGTTTGTGGCTACCCCGTATGGGATTGAGGCGTCTGGCAATAGATAGATAGATAAGTGAAGACTAAATTAAGTACTTATGAGCGCGAGTAGGAAAAGCTGCACTGAAACAAAGAAACAGAGAGAGAGAGAGAGGGAGAGAGAATAGTGGGATGGATGCCTGGTCTCTAAATGATGCGGGAAGAGAGAGAGAGAGAGAGAGAGAGAGAGAGAGAGAGAGAGAGAGAGATTCCAATAACATCAGGATGAGATAGGGAGAAAGAGGGTATAACGAGTGCGAGGGAGTAGGGAAAACATGTAGTGAGAGAAAATGAATGCCGCTCGGTGAGAGGGGGGAGACAGAAGCATAGAGAAAGGATGAAGGAGAAAGAGGAAGGAAAGACGAAAGTAAGACTGAAGCAAAGAGGGGGGGATGGGAAAAAGGAGAGGGACATAATATGTAAGCAGTTTGTGACAGAATCAAGTAGTTATGGTTTTTAAATTTAGAAGAAAAGAGTTTGAACTAAGGATGAAAGGAGGAAGGCAAAATAAATTCACTAAACAAAAAGAGGAGATAAATTAAAGTAGATAAACACAAGAGTTGGGAAGAGTCGTGGTGACAAGGAGAAAGATGAGGGGAAAAACAGGAGAGCAATGGAAAGAGGAAAGTGAAAGATCAACTGGGCTAGTACCGAACAGTGGAGGAAAGGAATACGGCTGTCTCTCTCTCTCTCCCTTTCATTAACTCTAAATGAAGAAGTCAACTATCACACGAATGAGCTAAATGAATTGACAGTTATTTTGATATTACGCAAAAATTAAAAGCTTGGAAGAGGAAGTTTATGGTATGTAAGAAATAATGTCTTTCAATCTTTTTACTGATGACTTAACCCGTCACGTCCCGAGGTTTTCCGCACCTCTGACATCCCCCAGTCCCGAGGTATTTTCGATTTTTTTTTTTTTTTTTTTTTTTGGCTAAAACCTTCGCTTTTGGTGAGAAACATCGAAAATTCATAGAGAAATGGCTCACCTGAGGTTTAAAGTGCCCAATCCAGGTAGGAGTTCCTCCTTACCTGAGTGGGTTTTCTAACATGCTGGCACCAAAGAAAACGAGTTCTATGGGAGGGTAACTATTTTATCCACTCACAAACGGTATTTATTTATTTACTTGATACGAATGTATATGTAGTATGAGAGTATATTGGTTTTCAAGCAGTAATAAAGGCATTATAAGCATTGTTTCACTCACTAACTAATCACCATACTTGATCTATTTTTGCCACATTACCTGATCATTATTTCTGGCTGTTTCTTCTTCTAATGCTATGTAAACATTGTCCTCCACATTGTCATCGATTGGGGAATCACTCTGGCCCTGAATATCTTTACTAGCCAGGTCACTGGTAACAGGTCCTTTGCCAAGACAGTGGCGTGAGGGGGGGAGGGGGGAGGTTATGCAGTGTAAGGCATTGTCCCTGCTTGGTATCTTGTAGATGAATAGAGGAAGGTGTCCCGTGTATACATACGAAAAATCACGTGCGAAAATTGAAAATTGTGCAAATTAGGGACCTTGCAGTTGCACAACGTACTGGTACGTCGCCGGGACTGGCAAATGCAAATCGTTGCAACGTACCCATACGTCGATGGGATGGGGCGGGTTAAGGGTAATCCTCTCTCTCTCTCTCTCTCTCTCTCTCTCTCTCATCACTTATACTGTAGACTAGGCATCCATCCCATTATTCTCTCTCTCTCTCTCTCTCTCTCTCTCTCTCTCTCTCATCATTTAGAGACTAGGCAACCATCGCAATATTCTGTCTGTCTGTCTGTCTCTCTGTCAGTGCAGCTTTTCCTACTCGCGGTCTTAAGCATTTCATTTCGTCTTCACTTGTTTGTCTGTCGAACAGACCTACCTACCTATCTAGCTAAATATGTAACTAGAACGAGGACTAAGTACGATTCTTGCTACAGTCACTTCAGTATGGTGACCTATTTTTCTGGGTAATTCATTTTTGATGCCTCCAGAGAAACTTTTGAAACTGAGGAGGTTAGAAATAACCTTCATTAAATCCGCCATTATGAGAGGTGTTCCTTAAGAATTGCCATAAGAAAATAAGATGTAAGAAGGTAAGAACTAACGTCATTGTGGTGAATCGGAGAGCTTGATCCTTTTTTTTTTTTTTTAAGTCTATCAGTCCTTCTATTCATCTAATTGCATGACCATCAATTCACTTGTCAGTATACTCATCAAATCAATACCTTTTGTATGAACATGTTTACATCAGTCTACCTATGTTTGAGCTTCTAGACCGATTTCTAAACCCAGCTTCATCGTCATCATCATCATCAGCCATTACAAGTCCACTGCTGAACAAAGGCCTCCCCCTACCTTCTCCACGAATTCCTTGTCTGAACTAAACTTTGCAACCTTTACCCTGCAAATTTCTCTATTTCATCTCTCCACCTCCTGTCTGGCCTGTTTTTGCCACGCTTACAATCTCTTGGTGTCCAGTCAGTCAACCTCTTGCTCCATCGATTATCCCTTATTCTTGCTACATGGCCTGCCCACCTCCATTGCTGTTCTTTTATAACTTCTATAATATCTTTGACTTTAATCTGCTCTCTCACCCAAGTTGATCTTTTCCTGTCTCTTAAAGATATTCCCAACATTGACCTTTCCTTTGCCCTCTGAGAACGAATTAATTTATTTTCCATCGATTTTGTCAGTTTCCAAGTCTCACAACCATACGTCATACCTGGAATTATACATTCGTTATATAAGTTACGTTTCATACAAACTGGCAAATCACTTTTCATAATGTCCATATATCTACCGAACGCTTTCCATCCAAATGTAATGCGTCTTTTTATTTCGCTATCATTATCTTTCGTTAATTTTAATATTTGTCCCAGGTAACTGTACTCCTCGATGGAAGTTTGGAGGGTGAAGTGCTTAAAAGGGTACAACAAGGAAGAAAGGTTGCTGGTTCCTTGAAAGCAGTGATAAGAAACAGGGAAGTGAGCATGGAAGTGAAAAAGTTACTACATGACAGTATTGTGATACCAACTCTAACGTATGGAAGTGAAGCTTGGACGTTGTTGGAAGGACACAAGTCAAGAGTGAGAGCAGTGGAAATGAGTTATTTAAGGAGCCTGTGGAGTCACACTGAGAGACAGGCTGACAAATGAGGATATAAAGGAGCGTTGTGGTGTGGATGTGGATGTGATAGGAAGCATTAGGAGGAACACACTGAGGTGGTTTGGCCATGTGGAGAGGATGGAGGGTGAGAGACTGACGAGGAGAATGTATGTGAGTGAGGTGGAGGGGGGAGAGGGAGGGGAAGGCCGAGGATGAGATGAAGGGATGGGGTGGAGGGGTATATGAGAGAAGGGGGTGTGAGGAGCAGGGCAGTGAAATGGCGGGGGACAGGGTGACGTGGTGGCGATTTGTTTGTGACCACCCCGTGCGGGATTGAGGCGTCTGGCAATAGATGGATAGATAGATAGACTTCTTCAAGAATTCCTCCACTTATTCTGATGACGCTGTTTGGTGTTTGAGGATTAAACATTAGTTTTACTCCGGTCTATCTTTAGCCCTACTTTGAGACTTTCTCTGTTCAGGTCATTTAACATTTCTTGCAATGTCTCTGCTCTTTCTGAGATTAGGACAATGTCATCTGCAAATCTTAATATACAAAATAAATCTTTGCGAGAGACGTGCCATTGACAGTACCTTAAGATCTCGTAAGACCAGTCCTGCATCGCATGTGTCTTGATTCAGTTCTAGATTTTGTTCAAAATGTCAGCATGTCTTTTTACCTTTCCTTCGGAGACCAAAAAAATCCTTGTTAAAATCTTCTTACCAACTCAGATAATTTTCTTCTGTGAAATTTTCCTTTGAATTCATATTTACTAACGACTCAGGCGATTACTGCAGGAGGAACATTTCTCGTCCTATCCTTAAAAAAGAACTTACCTGGTATGGCCATACCTAACTAGTCTACATTCATCATCACTGGGACGCACAAGCCTGTTCATCTCGGCAAGTTAATTTCTGCATTCAAACGTGACTTTTATTTCTACCGCAATATCTGCAAATTAACTTAAGGTACCAAATATAAACAGAAATTAAAAACAATTACATTTGAGGAATATCTAAAAGTCAGAGGCATAATAAAATAAATAAATGTAAGTTCATGTTTTGCAGGATATATTCCTTATTGGCATGCCTCCTTACTGTATGCATAGTTATTTCCAACAGCAAGTAACACGCTAAGCATCTGACAGCAATTATACGAGGTGATGATAGGTTTAGAAATCTGTGTAGGGGCTCAAAGATAGGTAGACTGATGTAAACATGTTCATACAAAAGTTATTGATTTGACAAATAGACTGACATGTGAATTGATAAGTATGCCAGTAGGTAAGTAGAACGACTGATAGACTGAAAAAAGAAAAAAAAAAGAATCAAGCTCTTCTGTTCACAACAATGACGTCAGTTCTTCCTTTTTTTTTTCCTTAATTCCTATGGGACACCTCTTATGATAACGGATTTAATGAAGGCTATTTTTAACTTCCTTAAGTTAAAAGTTTCTCTGGACATATCAGAAATGAAATATACAGAAAAAATGGTCACCGTACTGAAGAGACTTTAATAAGAATCGTAGTTGGTCCTCGTTCTAGCTACATATTTAGCCAGATAGGTAGGCGGATTTAGATCAATTCTTGCTTGACTGAGTTTCGACAGACATGTGGAGCGAGTATGAAAAGCTGCACTGAGAGAGAGAGAGAGAGAGAGAGAGTAGTAGGATGCCTTGTCTTTAAATGATGAGAGAGAGAGAGAGAGAGTAGTGGGATGCCTTGCCTCTAAACCTAGAGACTACTGTAGGCATCGCACTCTCTCTCTCTCTCTCTCTCTCTCTCTCTCTCTCTCTTCCCGCATCACTTAGAGACTGGGCATCCCACTACCACTCTCTCTCTCTCTCTCTCTCTCTCTCTCTCTCTCTTTCCGTATCACTTAAAGACTAGGCATCCCACTACTCTCTCTCTCTCTCTCTCTCTCTCTCTCTCTCTCTCTCTCTCTCTTCCCGCATCACTTAGAGACTAGGCATCCCACTACTTTCTCTCTCTCTTTTCCTGCATCATTTAGAGACTTGGCATATCACTACTCTCTCTCTCTTTCATCATTTAGAAACTAGGCATCCCAGTTCTCTGTCTGTCTGTCTGTCTGTGTCATTTAGAAACTAGGCATCCCAGTTCTCTGTCTGTCTGTCATTTAGAAACTAGGCATCCCAGTTCTCTGTCTGTCTGTCATTTAGAAACTAGGCAGCCCAGTTCTCTCTCTCTCTCTCTCTCTCTCTCTCTCTCTCTCTCTCTTCACTTAGAGACTAGGCATCCCACTACTTTCTCTCTCTCTTTTCCTGCATCATTTAGAGACTTGGCATATCACTACTCTCTCTCTCTCATCATTTAGAAACTAGGCATCCCAGTTCTCTGTCTGTCTGTCTGTCATTTAGAAACTAGGCAGCCCAATTCTCTCTCTCTCTCTCTCTCTCTCTCTCTCTCTCTCTCTCTCTCTCTCAGACCAGCTTTTCCTACTCTCGTATGCATTTCATTTCGACTATACCTGTTTGTCGCAGTTCAGTCATGCAATAATTGATCTAAATCCGCCAACCATCTATCTAGCTAAATATGTAACTAGAACGAGGACCTGCTACAATTCTTCTTAGTCTCTTCAAATTGGTGAATTTTTAAATATATATTTTATTTTTGCTCCCTCCTGAGAAACTTTTGGAATTGAGGAGATTAGAAATAGCCTTGATTAAATCGGTCATGATAAGGTGTCCCTTACGAATGAAAAAAAAAATATATATATATATATATATATATATATATATATATATATATATATATATATATATATATATATATATATATATATATATATAGTGGGAGAAAGTTAAAACACGTCATCGTGGTGAAGGGGAGAGCTTAACCTATTTTTTTTTAATCACTCTATCAGTCGTACTATTTATCTGCTTAACTGTATACTGGTATTTACTTGTCAGTCTACTTGTCAAATTAGCAACTTTTGTATGGACCTCATGACATCAGTCTACCAATCTTTGAGCCCCTACATAGGTTTCTAAACCCAGTATTTCCTCCTGTGATTGCTGTCAGATGATTAGCTTGTTATTTGCTGTTGGAAATAACTATAGATACAGTGAGGAGGTGTGCCAATAGGGTAAATATCCTACAAAACATGAATTTACATTTATTTATTTTATTATGCCTCTGAATTTTAGATATACTTCAGTAGTAATTCTGTTTTTAATTTCGGTTTATATATGGTACCGTTAAGTCAATCTGCAGATGTTGCAGTAGAAATGAGAGTCACTTTTGAATACAGAAAAAAAATCTTTTTCAGATAAACGGCTATCACAGCATTTATATGTCTTGAAATACACCTATTTCAAGGGAACACATCCTTGCCAGGATGAAGTGGTTTGTGCGTCCCAGTGATGGTGATGGTAGACTAGTCAAGTATGGCCATACCAGGCAAGTTGGTTTTTAAGGATAGGACGAAAAATGTTCCACCCTCAGTAATCGCCTGAGTCATTACTAAATATGAATTCAAAAGAAATTTCACAGTAGAAAATTATTATCCGTCCCCGCCCCGGAGGGGCTCGGGGAGGGATATTGCTTTCACTCGGTTTGTCTTTTTGTCTGTCTGTCTGTTTAGAACTTTACGCGAGAACTACTGGTGCGATTTTGACTAAACTCACAGGGATGATGGGCTATGACTTGATCACCTGATTACATTTTAGGCCAAACTGTGCCAAGGTCCATGAAACCAAAGCCTCAAATCTGCATCCTATGATATGCCTCATTACATCAGCGGGTCACCCCTCACGTAGTGGTAGGGAGGTCAGTATCAGGTAGGTCGGGCCTAAAATTTCTAAAGGGCATAAAATCATTGATTCTCACCCGATTTACTCCAAATCTGATATGTAACATCTTTGACTAAATATCCTGGTGTTTAAACGGCAGCACTAAAATGACTGTCGGAGACAGATTTCCTGTGCCTTGGCACCGCTTCTTGTTTGAGCTGGTGAAAGGATTTTAACGTGAATTTTTTGTCACTCTGAAGGACATGTAAAAAGCCATGCTGACAGTTCGTACAAATCGTAGAGCTTACTCAAGACGTGTGCGATACAGGACTGGTCTTACTGGAATGTTAAGGTACCGTACTGTGAATGACACGTCTCTCGCAACGATTTATTTTGTATATTAGGTAACACTCTGCAAAGTAAGTATCTTGCAGTATATACAGTATGTTACAAATGTTAGTTTTTTTTTTTTTCTCGCAGTCAGCACTATAATTTGGGGTAAATAGTTAAATTAGCATAATCTGTAGCAACAGGCGATTAACTGGTAATCTTTTTGCAATTTACTGTCGACTGTTGCAAAAACGGCGTACATGAGGCAATCTATAACAAGGACTTATTGAATTCTCTTGTCGGCTGTATTGTTTATACCTTTTTAAAGGAATCTCACATCATACATTTGGGACCCTAGAATGTAAAAGATCTATTAACGGCGACAAACGTGTGGTGAAATGATGACGTTTGAGAAGCAAAACATGAGTTGAAGTGTCGTCAACAGAACGGCTGGTCTTGATTAGTGCTCCCTCTGTCTCGTCCCTTCATTCTATTATTACTCTTTATTTTTTTCCATTTTCCTCCTTCTTTCTCCCTTTCCTTCCTATTAATATTCCTGTCTCTCTCCTGCCCTCATTATTACAGGCTTCCTCCCTCCACGTCTTTATCATTTTTTTTCCTCCAGTTTTTCTTTTTTCCTTCTGACCGTTGTTCTCTATCTCATTCCTTCACTCCATCACTGTCTTACTGCCCTCTTTCTTTAACTCTCCTCTTGCTAACTCTCCACTGCACTTTTCGTATAAGATTAAATATTGTCTTATTTGATGACCTGTTTATATCTCGACTCTGAATTCTAGTATTTCCCCCAGTTGATATAAAACGTCTGCTGCTAGTCTAAACCAGTACCTAGGAGATGGGTTAAGGCATAATTACCGGTTGCCTAATTATGTGAATGGGATGTACTGGTACAGGAAGAAATCACGGTTAAGAGTGAGGTGTGGAAAGAAAGTCTGAAGGTGATGGGTGACCCGGATGTATTGTGGAATAACAGGTGGGAAAGACAGGGAGGTGAGAAGCTGATAAAGATAGATCTGTATATCCAGCTTGTGAGTGATTGAACACTCCCCTGGAGTGGATATGAACAAGCATATTAAAAAATAAATTAATGTTGAACTAAATCTGTCATGTAAAAATCTAACTAATATATTTGAAATCTCTCTCTCTCTCTCTCTCTCTCTCTCTCTCTCTCTCTCTCTCTCTATCACACACACACACACACACACACACACACACACACACACACACACACACACACACACACACACACACACACACACACACACACACACACACACACCTTGTAATTGGCGTATTCATGCTTCTAATTGATTCTACCATTAGTACAGTACAGTTCAGAACAGTCTAAAGCCTAGGAAAGAACTCACATTTTCACTGGCAATATTGCACTTAAATGAGAAATACACAGTAACAACAATAGTAGAACTGCACTGGAACCTGCAGCAAGGTTCTTGTTTCAAACAGTTGGCTGTTAAAACGTAACTAGCTTTAATACAGAGATAAACTTATATGGGACCACTTTTATGTCTCAATAGGCTTAAACAAAGCAGTTTTACTAAAGTTCTCGCTAGATGACATCACTTCAGGTGTCAGCTGAAGGCAAGTTTGGATTCTCCATGTCAAGTTACCTCCTACCGTACCATTGTGGCTCCAAAGGCCTCCTTTCAACAAATCCGCCAGAAGCAGAAGAAACAGAGGAAGACGAACACTGGCCACTTACTGACCTGCTGGATATCGCCGCAGGTAGCAGTAGCAATAACTAATTTCTAGGGTAAGAGAGAGAGAGAGAGAGAGATCAAACACGTCGAAATTCCTAGAATGTCTTTCACATGTCCAAGTATTATGCTGTTAACCAGATTCCATGGAACTATATATATATATATATATATATATATATATATATATATATATATATATATATATATATATATATATATGTGTGTGTGTGTGTGTGTGTGTGTGACGACAATAACTTATGTAACTTGTAACAATTTTAGTATGACAGGCCCCAGCGAACCTATATAAAATCATTCGACGATGTTTTTTTTTTTTTAATAATGCGAAAAAATATATATACAAAATTACATAACAGAAGCCTGGTAGGAGTGTCAGTTAATGAGGTGGTGTGGCGGTATACAGTATATATATTATCATCATCACCATCATCAGCCGTTTGAGTGTCCACTTTAGTACCGCCCTATCCCAACCGAAATGGGGACGATGCAGCCTATGTATCTCTACCAAGTTTCTTCGGGGGTCTGGTAGAGATTGTAGTTAAGGTGAGAAGTGCTTGTAAGTGTGATGTGATGTTGGAGTGGCTTTGGATGTGTGTCTAGTCTGTGAACCACGTGTAATCGGCCAGCGCAAGCTGATTGGGATCAAGCATAGCTTATAGTATGCCACACTAGTTCAACCACAGCACCCCTCATGTCCGCCAATGCAGTACGTGGCCGGGTGAACACTCCCAAAGTTTATTACCCTTGCGGGGCGTGAACCCTGGCTCTCTCATGTACGAATACGCACACTTTACCACTGCACCACAGAGGTTCCAGAGAGAGAGAGAGAGAGAGAGAGAGAGAATCCGGTGTGTGGTGATGGTTTGCATGTGTAGGGTAATGGTGGTGGAATGTGTAATGGTGGTGGTGTGGTAAGCGGTGATATTGGTAGCAGTGTGTGATGGTGATAACTATTTTGGTGGTGATGATGGTGATTGATGTGGTGGTGTTGGAGTTCGTGTGTGGCAATAGTGGTGTGGTATGTGATGGTAATGCAGTGGGAGGTTTGTGATGGCATACTGTAAGTGTGGCTTTGCCATGGCATGTGATGGTAATGATTGGTGGTGATAAGGTGGTTTGTGTTGATGGTGTGGTGTGGTATGTTGATAGGGGTGTTTATGGTGTTAATGGTGTGTTGTATGATGACGGTGGCAGTGTGTGATGGTGTGCGGTGATGGTACAGTTGCCTCCTAAAGTCGCAGTAGTAACTGCCGGCAATGTCGCAGTAGTAGCGTAAATACTTATCAATGAATGAACACTACAGTCACACATACACCACAAAGCCAGCCAGGAGACGGGACGTGTGTGCTGGGCAATCCCCAGGTCCAGTCCTCCCCCCTTACTATTCTTTAATCAGCCCATACCCCACTGACCGGGCTAATGTACGGCCCGGCCTGCACTATATGTGCAGGAAATCTTTGAACGAACGAATGATCGAACGCTACAGTGACAGATGTGACTACCGTGTGTTTATGCCAGACATCATAATGGTAAATAAATATGAGAGTAATTAACACATCACCAGAGACAACATTAATATTAGTATGCATATTCTAATACAAAAAGGTATAGCTTATTATGAAATACCAATTGGAATATAAATGCAAGCAAAAGCATAATAGAAGTATGAAGGGTGTCGCAGGTGTAGTCATTAAACATCAGCCACCCTCACCACACCTTAATTTGAAATTTGGAGTGTTAAGTCTGTCTCATGAATCTTGCTATGGGACAGTTCAAAAGCCTTTATGAATCGTAATACATAAGGAAACATGTCATGATACACATAAATTAATAATATATAAACCAAAGCAATATAACATGGAAGGGGAATACATAACATTGTATAAGAAAATATTGACCACAGACTACTGGAGAATTATTGATTCGGAGTAGTATGTAGTTCGAATCCCTATCCGACATCTCCAATATGACAAAAGGTAAATAAGCCACGAGACGTCAGAAAGCACTCAACAGGAGACATGAAAACAATTATAATATCATATGGGATTCGTGCCATGGGATAATTTACTGGAAATATAAGGTATGTATACAGGATGATGCACTGATGAATCAGTGAGGCAAGAGACGGATGAAGGGAAAACCAGGAAATCAAATACGGGGTGTTCATTCACCGATACGTATCGTATTTACGCTACAAATGCGACGGTGCCATATTTGACGGGAGCTATTTTTAGGGGGGAAAGGGACTTTTGGAGGCAACGTACATGTACGAGTACGTGGTGGTGGTGGTCGTGATGGCAGTGGTGTGTAATGTGGTGGGGTATTAGGATGGTGTGTGGTGGTAATAGTGGCATATGGTAACTATGATGATCTACATGTTATGAATATGGTATGCAGTGATGGTGGTGGTGTGTGATTGTGTGGTGTGATGATGGTTGTGGTGTTGGTGGTGGTTTATGGGGATGGCGTTGTAATGCTAAAGTGAGGTTAAACAGTACATTCCTTCAAGTAATCAGGATACTAAGAATTAGTGGAGGAGTTATGGATCGACTGGAGCAGTATTATTTGTGGAATCCTAATATGGAGCATTTGGTTAGGAAAGCTAAAGCAGTGTGCACTGTTGTGAGAGCAGCATCTACTCACATGTACAATATATTTACAAGGAGTACTCAGTGAGTACATAGCACCCGCGCCCACCAAATGATTTAAACATCGAACATTTACTTTGGTCCTGTGGCTCTGATGTTTGACCGATTGCTCACAAACCGAACAAGAGCAATCGGACATTGCAAACATCCGCCAATGCGGAGTGTGTGGTAGATTATATGGAGATTTTGTTTAGTATTTTTTGTGCAAGCATTTTAAGCGTTATTTATCGAGTTAGAAGCAAAAATTTTGAAATTTCCACTATTCCGCAATGGTAGAGAATCCTTAAAATAATTCCTGGATCTGGATGGTGATGTGGATCACCAACAAAATCTAACGATTTGTTCCTTGGGCCATACCATACCCCGCCTAAAAATTTCAGCAAAATCCGTTCATAACTTTTTAAGTTATCCTATCAGACACATAAATGGACAAACAAACCAACGCTGGCAAAACATGACCTCCTTGGCAGAGGTAATTACTTAATTCTTGCTTGATCCTTAACACTTCCACCAACTTGATCTTGATCTTGAGCTCTGGCCTATTGTCATCAGAGGCAAATCTCTTCATCCTTGATTAACCCAAAATTTTTCCACCAAGTTTGGGTCAAACAATCAAAACGGTTTGAATTACTGGGTAGAACATTGATCTTGTGACCTTAAAATTAACCCTTGAATCAAGTTTGGTCTAAGTTCGATCAGAATTTTTTTTGCTGACCTATCCATTTGCTATTGGGCATTGACTTTTCCCTGTGACCTAGACGTTTGGTTGACTTTACTGTAATTAAATCCATTTGCCTTTGCTTTAATTTATATCATTCCACAAAATTTAGTCTAAATCAGATAAAAACTTTGTTCAAGTGGCCATATGCTCCTGACCTTGACCTACCGCATTGTCCTTAAAAAAAAAAAAAAAAAAAAAACTTTTCTGATGGTCATCACTTCCAAAAAATTTTATTCAAATATGATAAAAGCTAATTAGTCATTTTGTTCACACACAGACATAGGGGTCAAACTTTGTCCTTGGCATGTGACCTTAACCTTTCATTGTTCGCAAAGTTGAATCTCTTCTTTATTGCTTTACCTTCAACCCATCCACCAAGTTTGGTCTAAATCGGATATGTGTTGCTTAAGTTGACATTGATAAACTTTGACCTTCTGCAACATCGACTTTTGATCTATTATTCTAAAACATTAAGGCAGCCGCTTGGTTAACCCTCAGTATTTCCACCAAATGTGTGCGAAATTGGATACACACACACACACACACACACACACACACACCAATCAAAATATAATACCTGAACTTTGAGCGTGCGAGAGTAGTAAAGTAACAATGAACAGGGTAGAGAGAGAGAGAGAGAGAGAGAGAGAGAGAGAGAGAGAGAGAGAGAGAGAGAGAGAGAGAGAGAGATTACCCATTAAGTCATCAGTAAAAAGATCGAAAAACAAAAATTATCTCCATCAGTGCAGTAATCTGTTCTCAGAAACTTATAAATTTTTTATCATAATTATTATTAATTAATTTCGTTTGTTCGTGAGAAAATTGACTTCTTCATTTAAACTCACAATAGAAGGGGGAAGAAAGAGAGCCGCATTTTTTTTTTTTTTTTAATATATATATCCAATATATATCCACCGTACAATACTAATCCAGTTAATCTTCTACTTCCCTCTCTCCATCGTTCTATTTATCCCCTCATTTTTCCCTTTGTGTCCTCACTACTCCTCACCTTTTGTGTTTACTTCAGTTTCTCTCCTCTATTGTTTATTGGATTCCTTTTGCCTTCCTCCTTCCATCCTAACTTCCTACTCTTTCCTTTTGAATTTGAAACTCATAACTACTGGATTCTGTCACAGACTGCTTTCATATTTGTCCCTCTCCTTTTTCCTCCCCTGCCCCCAATTTATTCGTCCTCTCGTCTTTTCTTCCTCTTTCTCCCTCACCCACCCTCTATGCTTGTCTCCCCCCCTCTCATCGAACGGCATTTCTTTCCTGTCACAATATCTTTCTCCTCCTCGCTCTAGTTATAGGCTACTCTCTCTCTTTTTCCATCTCTTCCTTATTTTATTGGAATCGCCTCTCTCTCTCTCTCTCTCTCTCTCTCTCTCCGCATCATTTAGAGACAAGGCATCCCACTACTTTCTCTCTCTCTCTCTCTCTCTCTCTCTCTCTCCTCGCATCATTTAGACTCAGGTGATGTGGGAAGAGTGAGAGAGAGAGAGAGAGAGAGAGAGAGAGAGAGAGAGAGAGAGAGAGAGAGAGAGAGTGGTGGGATGCCTAGTCTCTAAGTGATGCGGGAAGAGAGAGAGAGAGAGAGAGAGAGAGAGAGAGTGGGATGCCTAGTCTCTAAGTGATGCGGGAAGAGAGAGAGAGAGAGAGAGAGAGAGAGAGAGAGAGTAGTGGGATGACTAGTCTCTAAGTGATGCGGGAAGAGAGAGAGAGAGAGAGAGAGAGAGAGAGAGAGAGAGAGATAGAGAGTAGTTGTATGCCTAGTGTTTAAATGATGCAGGAAAACAGAGAGAGAGAGAGAGAGAGAGAGAGAGTAGTCTCTGTGATGCGGGAAGAGAGAGAGAGAGAGAGAGAGAGAGAGAGAGTAGTCTCTGTGATGCGGGAAGAGAGAGAGAGAGAGAGAGAGAGAGAGAGAGAGAGAGAGAGTAGTGGATGCCTAGTCTCTAAATGATGCGGAGAGAGAGAGAGAGAGAGAGAGAGAGAGAGAGAGAGAGAGAGAGAGAGAGAGAGAAAGGAGGGAGGGAGGGAGGGGCAATAGTAGGATAGTCTAAATGATGCGGAGAGAGAGAGAGAGAATAGTGGGATGGATGCCTAGTCTCTAAATGATGCGGGGGGAGAGAGAGAGAGAGAGAGAGAGAGAGAGAAAATGATTCCAATAAAATGAGGATGGGAGAGGAAAAGAATATAGCTAGTGCGAGGGAGGAGGAAAGATATAATGAGAAGGAAGGAATGCCTTTCGGTCAGTGGGGAGGGGAGACTGAAGCATAAAGGATGGGTGAGAGAGAAAGAGGAAGAAAAGACGGGAGGAAGAATGAAGCAGAGGTGAGGGGGGGGGAATGGAAAAAGGAGAGGGACA
This sequence comes from Coenobita brevimanus, assembly GCF_032717465.1. Taxonomy (NCBI): domain Eukaryota; kingdom Metazoa; phylum Arthropoda; class Malacostraca; order Decapoda; family Coenobitidae; genus Coenobita; species Coenobita brevimanus. The sequence goes on along the minus strand of NC_137010.1, from coordinate 37,811,229 downwards.
GAATATGAAGGCAGTTTGCGACAGAATCATATAGTTATGGTTTTGAAAAAGGAAAGAGTTGGAAGGGAGGATGAAAGGAGGAAGGCAAAAGGAATCCACCAAACAAAGAGAGGAGAGAAATTGAATTAGATAAATACAAGAGGTGAGCAGGGTCGTGAGGAGACAAGGAGAAAAATGAGGAGAAAAATAGGAGAACGATGAAGAGAGCAAAGTGGCAGATCAGCTGGGTTACTACTGTACAGTGGAAGTAAGAAATGTGACTCTCCCTCTCTCTTCCTCCCTAAAACACTGAACGAAGGAGTCAACCATTACACGAAAGAACTATAATCAGTTTCTTTGAAGCTAGGAGAAAAATAATGTAATTGTTTGCGGGAGACGTAATCGGGCCTGAGATAATTCTTTTGTAGTCTTTCTACTGATGACTTAATGGGTGATCTCTCTCTCTCTCTCTCTCTCTCTCTCTCTCTCTCTCTCTCCCCTATTCCGCGTAATATCATTACTGTACACTCGCACGTTCAAAGTTCAGGTATTATGTATTGATTGATTGATGTGTGTGTGTGTGTGTGTGTGTGTGTGTGTGTGTGTGTGTTTCTATCCGATATGACTCAGATTCAGTAGAAATGCTAAGGGTTAGCCAAGCGGCTGCCTTTTTGTTTTAGAACAATAAATCAGAGGCCGATGTTGTTGAAGAAGGTCACAACTTATTTCAACTGATGCAATATTTATCTGATGTAGAGCAAGCGTGGTGGATGGGTTGAAGGTGAAGCAATAAAGAAGAGATTCTACTTTGAGGGAAATCAGTCAGAGGTTAAGGTCACATGCCAAGGACAAAGTTGGACCCCTGTGTCTGTGTGTGAACAAACCGACGAATTAATTTTTACCATATTTGAATCAAACTTACTGGAAGTGCTGATGATTAGAAGCGGTTGGCTTATTGTTTTTTAGAAAAATCGGTACCGGTAGGCCAATGTCGGGAGCATATAATTATTGACTTGAACAGTTTTTATCTGATTTAGACCAAATTTTGTGGAAGGATTTAGCCCTTCGTACTCCATGTGGGGCCAGATTGACCCCAACACATTTTATAAATGATGCCATTCAGCCACTTATTGTTTTAGGGATTTGGCAAACCATGATTTTGTCTTTGGCCAGTGTATAAGCACACAACATTTGAGTAGAGAGACTCTTGAGTTCAGGAGTTAGGAGGGGTCGTCGGTACCTCACCTAGCATTCTGTGTATTTTTTTTCCTTTTTCTTTTAAGATTCTAGGTATTACTGACCATGTCACTCAATGCTGAGATGTTCTACAGTCAGAAGGGGAGAATCGTAGACGATCCTCCCATTTCTAATGTTGATAATGACACCTGCAGTGATTAATCTGATGCTAAAATCATTCAGGGTTTTTCTGATTATAAATGTCAATCTTGTGTATCTTTACTTAATTTGAATATAATTCAGGGATTTTATGAATATTAATGTCAATCTTGTTTATGTTCTAAACAATGATTCAAACCATTTTTTTGTTTTCACTTCATTTTATTATCATGATATTGGGAGCTTTCTTTCTATGGTATTATAACTGATAATACATTAATTTTATTATATTAAGAGCATTATGAATGAAAAAGATTGATGTAACCTAAAAATATACGCCACATTATTCATTACATGTGCGATCTTTCAAAAATTTTGAAGAAAACAGTAAATATTTTACTTTCAGTTAAAATTAAAAATAGAAAAGCATAAAAATGAAACACTAAAGGGACACATGGTGGACTGGCTACACGTGACGTGTCCTGGACAACATGTGTACAAACATTTGTAATTTAACATTTGTAACTTTATGCATATGGCAGAAATTAAAAAAAAAATTAGCTGGGGTCTTTCTAGATCCCACATGGCGTTGTGTAACGTTTTTTCACCTGGCGTACGAAGGGTTAAAGTAAAGCAAAGACAACATGATTTGATTATAGTAAAATAAACCAAAGGTTGATTTTACAATAATAAAGACAAAGGGACATTGTCAACTAAAACAGCGTGGATTTTACTTGGCCCAGTTGGTGCAAATGTTAAGGATCAAGCAAGAATTATTTAAATCACAGGGAAAAGTCAATGGCCAATATAAAATGGCGAGGTCAGCTCAAACATTTCTCATCGAAATTAGACTAAACTTGACTCAAGGGTTAACTTTAAGGTCACAAGATCAAATGTTCTACAGAGACTCAAACAACTTTGATTCGATTTCAACCAAACTTGGTGGAAAGATTTTGGGTTAATCAAGGATGAAGTTTTATTTTGAGGACAATAGCCCAACGCTCAAGATGAAAGGACAAGGTCAACTCAAACAACGTGGATTTTACTTGTCCCAGGTGGTAGGATTAAACGAGAATTAAGTAACTGCATCAGAAATGGAGGTTCTGTTTTTTCCTACGCTGGTTTGTTTGTCTGCTTGTGTATCTGTTAGCAGGATTACTCAAAAAGTTATGAACGGATTATGCTGAAGTTTATAGACGGTGTAGGGTATTGCCTAAGGAACAATCAATTAGATTTTGGTGGTGATCTGGATCATCATCCTGATCCAGGAAGTAAAAAAAAAAAAAATCTCTACCATTGCGGGATAGTGACAACTTCAACATTTTTGCTTCTCACTTGAGAAATAATGCCTACAGTACAATGTTTGCACAAAAAATACAAAATAACATCTTAAGATCTGAGACACAGTCGCCTTGGCGGAGGTTTGTAATCTCGGATTGCTCTTGGTCGATTTGTGTGCAATGAGAGGAAGGTCAAACTCACAGGACCAAATCTAATGTTTGATGTTTAAAACAGTTGGTGGGCGCGGGTGCTATGTACTCACTGAGTGCTCCTTCTAATAGATATGAGGCATACGCTGTAGTAAGGGCACAAGCGGCATTTAAAAAAAAAAAAAAAAAAGCGAGAAAAACGCATTTAAAGTTTTGAAACAGCATGATCTTCCAAACCAACCATACGAATTCAATCTACTTTGCACTAATTTAAGGAGGGCACAGACACAAACCAAGCCTCTCTCAGCTGAGAAATTTTGGCAGGAAGAAGAAAAAAAAAAAAACAAGAAGAGGTGAAAAAAAATTCTAACGTTTGTCACTGACTGACATGCATACTCGTATTTGCAACACATGCCCTGCCTCTCCGGAAGTCACTCCGCGCACCACTCACCAGACATTCTGACGTAGACTGTTTCAAACCAGAATAAACCGCGTGCTGCTGGAACTCCAGCTGTACTGCTGTCAAATATTTTCCATTGTTATCCAGGCAAGAATGATCCTTTAATAACTCTGGACGACCACTTATCTATTTTACCCTAGTTAAACGCTAGACGATTTTACTCGTCGTGGGGATAATTCTCGGGGTCTGAGGATTGAAATAATGGCTTAGCTATCGTTGCACTTTCGGTAAAATGTAAGTAAATCTAAATAGTTATGAAAATAATTTTAATAGCACTGACTCAGCACAGGAAAATGAACTGTTTGTTGAACTTCACAGTCTTTTGTTTCTGTTTTACTCTTACTATCCCCCAACGATTTTTTTTTTTTAGCTTATAACAGATTTTCCCAGCTCCAGAGGTCATATGTAGACTCCATTAACTTCTTCACTGCAAGATATCTCCCTTAAGCTGAATAATTCCGTTTGGTGATGGCCTGATGAAAGTGAAAAAAAAAAAAAAAAATACTGCTCTGATGGAGAGGATTGCGGTTGAAGGAAGGAATGACCAGTTCAACCAGAGGACATCGTGTTTGGGGTTCTTGCTGCCCCCAGACGATTTTATTAAGCTCAGGGCAGTTGTTATCTTTTCTCAGGTAGTTAAAGGTTTAATGAACATTTTTTTTTAACCTCTCCAGTTAGGTAATTTCCTCCAACGTTGAATAATATCATCCGGAGTCAGAAAAACAGGAAGAAAAGAAAAAAGTAAATGAAATGAAAAGATGTTGTTAAACGTTTAATTTGTAACAGGAGACGTTATATAAATGTTGTTGTTGTTGTTGTTGTTGTTGTTGTTAAAGGTTTATCTGTAATAGGCGACGTTATATAGACTGTTGTTGTTGTTGTTGTTGTTGCCGCTGCTGCTGTTGTTGGTAATTATTTGGAATTAACAAAACATTGTCTGCCGTGATGACCTTGATGTATTCTCAGTGCAAAAATCTGTTTTTCCTAATTGCTGTTAAGGACATCTGGTGGTCTATACACATTTTTTTTTTCTATCGAGGCGAAGATGCGCTTGACAGGTTGGTGATGATTGGCTGAATGCAGCGTTACCTCAACATCTCTTTACTCGTTAGCATTATTAATTGACATCAAAGCCAAGAAACCATTTACAACGCTGGGTGGTAACCATATAACCAAACCATACGTGCTCCCTACGTGTCAGCAAGTGGGTTGGTGGAGGGCTAGTGCCCCTCCTCGTAAAACAAAGTCAGATGGCCACCCCTTACGGGATTATGGCGTCTAGCAATAGACAGATAGATAGATGTATCTGAGGGGGAAATTTGGGTTAGTAAATGTTATTCAGACATGTTGCATTCAGCCAATGCACCAACCTGTCAAGTGCATCTTCGCCTCAATAAAGAAAAACTGAGTATAGTCACGCCAGCGCACGAGACGCTAAGTTTAGGCTAAAATTCTGTCAGTAGCAAAGATAAAGTAGTTAGGATTGCGACGTAGGCAAAGGTTTTAACCCCTTCAGTCCAACGACATTTTTTATTTTATTCCTGCCCACACGATTTTTTAATAGATTTCGAACGCGGGGGGAGGGGGGGAAGAGGAGAGAGGAAAAACTATAACCATGATTAGCCATTTCATTTCCGGTCTCTCTCCTAATTAACTCGCCTGGTACCTTTTGAAATAAAAAATAAAAAAAAAATCATCAGACTTGAGAAAGGAACATTCAAGCTTATTAGGGTTCCCCCCCCCACCGTCATTAACTACTTACACTTTTAACTCCTTCGCGTTAAGAAGGTATTGTATATTTATAGTCTTGCTGTCTCCACACGGTTTTACTCGTATTTACCTAAAAGAACTGGGGGGTAGGGTTATCTGTCGCCTTAATTAACCCTTTCATTACTCGACATCTTCCAAATCTGAGGTAAATCGTCTGGTGGCAGAAGCAATAAACTAAAAAATACATAATCGAAGTGAAGGCCTTTAGGTAACATCACCTCCAAATTACGGTTACCTTTAAATTAGTCATTCGGAAATTATGGTCACTTACAGCTATATTTAAAATTCGGTCACCCTTATGAAAATGACGGCCACCCATAAATTAGTCACTCTTAATTTTCTTAAATTAGGCTTCGGTTTCATGCAAGTTGCCGTCCCTCTTAAATTAAGGTTGCCCTTAAATTACGGTCAGCTATATATGAGTCATCTATTTTTAGTCACATCAGTTTTCGTTAAGTTTAGGGGACATTTTTGGAACTGGTGGTGATAAGATGAAATCTTTATTTCCCCATCACTACAAAAGTTATCCTATAAACTGAATAAAATCTCCCAATATATAAGCAGAATGCACACACACACACACACACACACACACACACACACACACACACACACACACACACACACACACACACACACACACACAAAATCCATGGTGTAATATATAATATATCAGTGTCATTTAATCAACAAATCACAAACATAAAAATAAATCAACACCAAGACTAACTGCCCTCAGGTCACTGGCCCATACAACATTTGGACACAACAAAGAAGCCACCACCACAGTATACAAACAATATATATGTTCAGTGATGAACTATGCAAGCCCTGCTTGGGCTTCTAACCTCACTGAAACACACTACACACCATACAGAACAAGGCCCTGAAAATAATCACAGGCTACACAGCTACTGCACCTAACAGACCACATACACCAAGAAACCAAAGTCCTCAAAGTCAAAGATCATCTAGACATGAGAGGCACTCAAATTCTTGCCACAGCCTCCACAAACCCACACCATCCACTATAGTACATGGTAGCACATCCACACACCAAGGAACATCAAAACAACGTCCAGCACATGATATCATAAACACACACTGTCATCTCTGCCCTCTCGCCCTCCTCAAACCAGCTTCCAGAAGCAAATCCATGCTCAGATCACTCGCCGCTCCATTCAGTCACACAAAGACAACACACAGCTGCATGCATGGCCTCCTGATATCCACCCTTCCGAATCCTACCTCCCTCATGAGTACAGGGTCCACCTGGCCAGGCTGAGATGTGGGCATCATCCAGCCCTCATGAGTTATCAGAAGAGACTGGATGACTCCGTCACTGATGCTTGTCCAAGGTGCAACACAACACCCCATACTATTGAGCACATTATGGAAGACTGCATTGCACACAATCGCCGGTGCAAACAACACAACTTACACTCCATGAGAGCTCTGTGGGAAAACCTGGTCTCAGCCGTGGCCTTCCTTAGGGACTTGGAGCTGTTTGGCCGGACTGCCTAGGGAACAACTACAACTACTGCTACTGTGATGATGGTGGTGGTGGTGATAGCTATGATGATGGTGGTTGTGGTGATGACTGTTGATGATGACAGTGGTGGTGGTGGTAGCTATGATGATGGTGGTGGTGGTGGTGGTGGTGGTGATAGCTGTGATGATGATGATAGCGGTGATGGTGGTAGCTGTGATGATGGTGGTGGTGGTGATAACTGTCATGATGATGATGGTGGTGGTGGTAGCTTTGATGGTGTTGGTGTTGGTGATAAGTGTGATGATGGTGGTGGTGGTGGTGGTAACTGTGATGATGACGATGATGGTGCTAGTAACTGTGATGATGATAGTGGTTGTGGTTATAATTGTAATGATGATGGTGGTGGTGGTGGTGGTGGTGGTGTTGACGGTAACTATGATTATGATGGTGGTGGTGGTGCTTGTGATGGTGGTGGGGGCAGCTGTTAAGAAACGGCTCTCATTTGGGCAAGTGCTTTGCTGCCCTATCGGGCCATGTAGTTCTTGTGCTGACCTGTGTACTACACCATCGGTCCCTGGCGCAACGCGTCTGACAGTAGTGTTGACAGTGGGGTCGCATTCTTGTCGGTTAAGGAAGCACTCTGACACCTCTTTCTCATTTATTTACCTTTATATCTGGAATGTTGATTCATTCTTGTACTACACTTGATGGTAGGTTACTAAAAGGGGTGAAAAGTTTTTATGTAAATAGTAGAGCGTGTGTAAGAGTGGGAAATGCTGTGAGTGATTGGTTTCCCGTGAGAGTGGGGCTGCGACAGGGATGTGTGATGTCGCCTTGGTTGTTTAATATTTATATGGATGGTGTTGTAAGAGAGGTGAATGCAAGTGTTTTAGGTGGAGGTCTGAGTCTAGTGAATGTCGATGGTGGAGAGTGGAATCTTAAGCAGCTGCTATTTGCAGATGATACTGCACTGGTGGCTGAATCAGAGGAGAGATTGAGACAGTTGGAAGAGGAGTTTGGAAGGTTGTGTGAAAGGAGGAAATTGAAAGTAAATGAGAATAAGAGTAAAGTGATGAAGTGTACGAGGTTGGTAGATGGTAGGGGGATGAATATAGTTTTGAATGGTGAGTTGCTTGAGGAGGTGGAGTGTTTTAAATATTTAGGGTCGCATGTTGCTATGGATGGAAGAATAGATGCAGAAGTGAAGTTTAGAATAAATGAAGTAGGAAAGGTGCTGGGAGGAATGAAAAAAGTGTTTAGATGTCGTTCGCTTACAATGGATGTAAAGAGAAGGCTGTATGAGGGTGTTGTGGTACCGACTGCGTTATATGGGGCTGAAACATGGAATATGGGTGTAGCAGAGAGGAAAAGTTTGAATGTAATGGAGATGAGGTGTCTGAGGAGTATGTGTGGAGTGACGCGTATGGATCGAGTGCGAAATGATGAAGTGCGAAGGAGAACTGGAGTTGTTCGGGAGATGGCTGGTAGAGTTGAGCAGAGGGTGTTGCGATGGTTTGGGCATACGGAGAGAATGGATAATGAGCGATTGGTGAAAAAAGATAACTAGATCTGATGTGAGAGGTGTAAGGCTGAAAGGGAGGCCACGAATAGGATGGATGGACAGTGTGAAGAGAGCACTGGATGCAAGAGGGATGTCTGTTGAGCAAGGAAGAGTGGCTGTGCGTGACAGAAATAAATGGAGAGAAATTGTGAATGAATAAATGATGATGCAGCCCTGAGGGGATATTCTCCAGCATTTGGTCTGATTAGCTAGTCAGGTCAGGTGCGAGTAAGGGGATGGGTCTATTATGATGTGGCAGGGGTAAACCAGCTCTGCTGTCGGGCCCTGCTACGGATATCACTGATTGCACTGCGCAGTTGACCCATGTGTGGTGTGGTGCGGTGAGGATCTGTCCGTTCTCCCCTTTGGGGCTAAGATGCGAATGACTGTGTTTGAATTGATGAGTAAATGGGGAGTGTGTCGTCCTGTCTCGGCTACCTCCCTTTCCTAGGTATATAGATAGATAGATAGACTACATATTTATTTAATCTACGTCAGTGTAGTAGTAGTAGTAGTAGAACAACCCCGGCCTGTTTGGCTGTGCAGACCCATCATCCACAGGCAAGCAATCGCCCTTGGAGGACTAGAGGACCATCCAGTGAAATGAATCAATGTTCTCTTGTAATGGACAGCCGGCTTCGATCCCGGATGGAGGCCCCATTTACATCCCTCCATTCAGCTAGCAGAACCACCAAAGTTGGCTCCACATCACCTGCTTATTTCGTTATACTGTATGGTTACCACCCTGCGCTGTAAATGCTTTCCTAGGTTACTGAAACCATTACGCTTGTCACTCAGTATAGAGTCACTTTAGGAAGAAGTAGGCAGCACTACATCATGTGAGTGGATGCTCATCGCCAGCACCAACCACCATCTTATCGATGTAAAACAGTTTTTGGAATCATGCAAGGGAATATAAGCTGCAATATGCAAATAGACCGTTGAGGAAGAGATGCTGGAAAGTCTCCGGAAGACGACGAGAATACGTGTCAGAGGGTCGTAATCTAAATTACTAGGGATTTTGTAACACGTCTTCCTTTGCGATTTATTTAGCAAATTACTTCTCATTATTACCTCCGCCAACGAAGCTGGAAAAGGTTATGTATTAACCGGTGTCTGACTCTCTGTATAAAACATATCTAAAAAAAAATGTTCCTATCAGATTTCATTGTTATTATTATTATTATTATTTTTTCTAGATCGGTGGGTAGTTGGTCAAGAAAGATATGTTTTATACAGAGAGTCAAACACCGGTTAATACATATCCTTTTCCAGCTTCGTTGGCGGAGGTAATAATGAGAAGTAATTTGCTAAATAAATCGCAAAGGAAGAAGTGTTACAAAATCCCTAGTAATTTAGATTACGACCCTCTGACACGTATTCTCGTCGTCTTCCGGAGACTTTCCAGCATCTCTTCCTCAACGGTCTATTTGCATATTGCAGCTTATATTCCCTTGCATCATTCCAAAAACTGTTTTACATCGATAAGATGGTGGTTGGTGCTGGCGATGAGCATCCACTCACATGATGTAGTGCTGCCTACTTCTTCCTAAAGTGACTCTATACTGAGTGACAAGCGTAATGGTTTCAGTAACCTAGGAAAGCATTTACAGCGCAGGGTGTTAACCATACAGTATAACGAAATAAGCAGGTGATGTGGAGCCAACTTTGGTGGTTCTGTTAGCTGAATGGAGGGATGTAAATGGGGCCTCCATCCGGGATCGAAGCGGGCTGTCCATCACAAGAGAACATTGATTCATTTCACTGGATGGTTCTCTAGTCCTCCAAGGGCGATTGCTTGCCTGTGGATGATGGGTCTGCACAGCCAAACAGGCCGGGGCTGTTCTACTACTACTACTACACTGACGTAGATTAAATAAATATGTAGTCTATCTATCTATCTATATACCTAGGAAAGGGAGGTAGCCGAGACAGGACGACACACTCCCCATTTACTCATCAATTCAAACACAGTCATTCGCATCTTAGCCCCAAAGGGGAGAAGGGACAGATCCTCACCGCACCACACCACACATGGGTCAACTGCGCAGTGCAATCAGTGATATCCGCAGCAGGGCCCGACAGCAGAGCTGGTTTACCCCTGCCACATCATAATAGACCCATCCCCTTACTCGCACCTGACCTGACTAGCTAATCAGACCAAATGCGGGAGAATATCCCCTCAGGGCTGCATCATCATTTATTCATTCACAATTTCTCTCCATTTATTTCTGTCACGCACAGCCACTCTTCCTTGCTCAACAGACATCCCTCTTGCATCCAGTGCTCTCTTCACACTGTCCATCCATCCTATTCGTGGCCTCCCTCTCAGCCTTACACCTCTCACATCAGATCTAGTTATCTTTTTCACCAATTGCTCATTATCCATTCTCTCCGTATGCCCAAACCATCGCAACACCCTCTGCTCAACTCTACCAGCCATCTCCCGAACAACTCCAGTTCTCCTTCGCACTTCATCATTTCGCACTCGATCCATACGCGTCACTCCACACATACTCCTCAGACACCTCATCTCCATTACATTCAAACTTTTCCTCTCTGCTACACCCATATTCCATGTTTCAGCCCCATATAACGCAGTCGGTACCACAACACCCTCATACAGCCTTCTCTTTACATCCATTGTAAGCGAACGACATCTAAACACTTTTTTCATTCCTCCCAGCACCTTTCCTACTTCATTTATTCTAAACTTCACTTCTGCATCTATTCTTCCATCCATAGCAACATGCGACCCTAAATATTTAAAACACTCCACCTCCTCAAGCAACTCACCATTCAAAACTATATTCATCCCCCTACCATCTACCAACCTCGTACACTTCATCACTTTACTCTTATTCTCATTTACTTTCAATTTCCTCCTTTCACACAACCTTCCAAACTCCTCTTCCAACTGTCTCAATCTCTCCTCTGATTCAGCCACCAGTGCAGTATCATCTGCAAATAGCAGCTGCTTAAGATTCCACTCTCCACCATCGACATTCACTAGACTCAGACCTCCACCTAAAACACTTGCATTCACCTCTCTTACAACACCATCCATATAAATATTAAACAACCAAGGCGACATCACACATCCCTGTCGCAGCCCCACTCTCACGGGAAATCAATCACTCACAGCATTTCCCACTCTTACACACGCTCTACTATTTACATAAAAACTTTTCACCCCTTTTAGTAACCTACCATCAAGTGTAGTACAAGAATGAATCAACATTCCAGATATAAAGGTAAATAAATGAGAAAGAGGTGTCAGAGTGCTTCCTTAACCGACAAGAATGCGACCCCACTGTCAACACTACTGTCAGACGCGTTGCGTCAGGGACCGATGGTGTAGTACACAGGTCAGCACAAGAACTACATGGCCCGATAGGGCAGCAAAGCACTTGCCCAAATGAGAGCCGTTTCTTAACAGCTGCCCCCACCACCATCACAAGCACCACCACCACCATCATAATCATAGTTACCGTCAACACCACCACCACCACGACCACCACCATCATCATTACAATTATAACCACAACCACTATCATCATCACAGTTACTAGCACCACCATCGTCATCATCACAGTTACCACCACCACCACCACCACCATCATCACACTTATCACCAACACCAACACCATCAAAGCTACCACCACCACCATCATCATCATGACAGTTATCACCACCACCACCATCATCACAGCTACCACCATCACCGCTATCATCATCATCACAGCTATCACCACCACCACCACCACCACCACCATCATCATAGCTACCACCACCACCACTGTCATCATCACAGTCATCACCACAACCACCATCATCATCGCTATCACCACCACCACCATCATCACAGTAGCAGTAGTTGTAGTTGTTCCCTAGGCAGTCCGGCCAAACAGCCCCAAGTCCCTAAGGAAGGCCACGGCTGAGACCAGGTTTTCCCACAGAGCTCTCATGGAGTGTAAGTTGTGTTGTTGGCACCGGCGATTGTGTGCAATGCAGTCTTCCATAATGTGCTCAATAGTATGGGGTGTTGTGTTGCACCTTGGACAAGCATCAGTGACGGAGTCATCCAGTCTCTTCTGATAACTCATAAGGGCTGGATGATGCCCACATCTCAGCCTGGCCAGGTGGACCCTGTACTCATGAGGGAGGTAGGATTCAGAAGGGTGGATATCAGGAGGCCATGCATGCAGCTGTGTGTTGTCTTTGTGTGACTGAATGGAGCGGCGAGTGATCTGAGCATGGATTTGCTTCTGGAAGCTGGTTTGAGGAGGGCGAGGGGGCAGAGATGACAGTGTGTGTTTATGATATCATGTGCTGGACGTTGTTTTGATGTTCCTTGGTGTGTGGATGTGCTACCATGTACTATAGTGGATGGTGTGGGTTTGTGGAGGCTGTGGCAAGAATTTGAGTGCCTCTCATGTCTAGATGATCTTTGACTTTGAGGACTTTGGTTTCTTGGTGTATGTGGTCTGTTAGGTGTAGTAGCTGTGCAGCCTGTGATTATTTTCAGGGCCTTGTTCTGTATGGTGTGTAGTGTGTTTCAGTGAGGTTAGAAGCCCAAGCAGGGCTTGCATAGTTCATCACTGAACATATATATTGTTTGTATACTGTGGTGGTGGCTTCTTTGTTGTGTCCAAATGTTGTATGGGCAAGTGACCTGAGGGCAGTGAGTCTTGGTGTTGATTTATTTTTATGTTTGTGATTTGTTGATTAAATGACACTGATATATTATATATTACACCATGGATTTTGTGTGTGTGTGTGTGTGTGTGTGTGTGTGTGTGTGTGTGTGTGTGTGTGTGTGTGTGCATTCTGCTTATATATTGGGAGATTTTATTCAGTTTATAGGATAACTTTTGTAGTGATGGGGAAATAAAGGTTTCATCTTATCACCACCAGTTCCAAAAATGTCCCCTAAACTTAACGAAAACTGATGTGACTAAAAATAGATGACTCATATATAGCTGACCGTAATTTAAGGGCAACCTTGTTTTAAGAGGGACGGCAACTTGCATGAAACCGAAGCCTAATTTAAGAAAATTAAGAGTGACTAATTTATGGGTGGCCGTCATTTTCATAAGGGTGACCGAATTTTAAATATAGCTGTAAGTGACCATAATTTCCGGATGACTAATTTAAAGGTAACCGTAATTTGGAGGTGATGTTACCTAAAGGCCTTCACTTCGATGATGTATTTTTTAGTTTATTGCTTCTGCCACCAGACGATTTACCTCAGATTTGGAAGATGTCGAGTAATGAAAGGGTTAATTAAGGCGACAGATAACCCTACCCCCCAGTTCTTATAGGTAAATACGAGTAAAACCGTGTGGAGACAGCAAGACTATAAATATACAATACCTTCTTAACGCGAGGGAGTTAAAAGTGTAAGTAGCTAATGACGGTGGGGGGGGGGAACCCTAATAAGCTTGAATGTTCCTTTCTCAAGTCTGATGATTTTTTTTTTTTTTAATTTCAAAAGGTACCAGGCGAGTTAATTAGGAGAGAGACCGGAAATGAAATGGCTAATCATGGTTATAGTTTTTCCTCTCTCCTCTTCCCCCCCTCCCCCCGCGTTCGAAGTCTATTAAAAAATCGTGTGGGCAGGAATAAAATAAAAAATGTCGTTGGACTGAAGGGGTTAAAACCTTTGACTACGTCGCAATCCTAACTACTTTATCTTTGCTACTGACAGAATTTTAGCCTAAACTTAGCGTCTCGTGCTCTGGCCTGACTATACTCAGTTTTTCTTTATTGAGGCGAAGATGCACTTGACAGGTTGGTGCATTGGCTGAATGCAACATGTCTGAATAACATTTACTAACCCAAATTTCCCCTTCAGATACATCTATCTATCTGTCTATTGCTAGACGCCATAATCCCGTAAGGGGTGGCCATCTGACTTTGTTTTACGAGGAGGGGCATAGCCCTCCACCAACCCACTTGCTGACACGTAGGGAGCACGTATGGTTTGGTTATATGGTTACCACCCAGCGTTGTAAATGGTTTCTTGGCTTTGATGTCAATTAATAATGCTAACGAGTAAAGATATGTTGAGGTAACGCTGCATTCAGCCAATCATCACCAACCTGTCAAGCGCATCTTCGCCTCGATAGAAAAAAAAAAATGTGTATAGACCACCAGATGTCCTTAACAGCAATTAGGAAAAACAGATTTTTGCACTGAGAATACATCAAGGTCATCACGGCAGACAATGTTTTGTTAAGTCCAAATAATTACCAACAACAGCAGCAGCGGCAACAACAACAACAACAACAACAGTCTATATAACGTCGCCTATTACAGATAAACCTTTAACAACAACAACAACAACAACAACATCTATATAACGTCTCCTGTTACAAATTTAACGTTTAACAACATCTTTTCATTTCATTTACTTTTTTCTTTTCTTCCTGTTTTTCTGACTCCGGATGATATTATTCAACGTTGGAGGAAATTACCTAACTGGAGAGGTTAAAAAAAAATGTTCAGTAAACCTTTAACTACCTGAGAAAAGATAACAACTGCCCTGAGCTTAATAAAATCGTCTGGGGGCAGCAAGAACCCCAAACACGACGTCCTCTGGTTGAACTGGTCACACCTTCCTTCAACCGCAATCCTCTCCATCAGAGTAGTATTTTTTTTTTTTTTTTTCACTTTCATCAGGCCATCACCAAACGGAATTATTCAGCTTAAGGGAGATATCTTGCAGTGAAGAAGTTAATGGAGTCTACATATGACCTCTGGAGCTGGGAAAATCTGTTATAAGCTAAAAAAAAAAATCGTTAGGAGATAGTAAGAGTAAAACAGAAACAAAAGACTGTGAAGTTCAACAAACAGTTCATTTTCCTGTGCTGAGTCAGTGCTATTAAAATTATTTTCATAGCTATTTAGATTTACTTACATTTTACCGAAAGTGCAACGATAGCTAAGCCATTATTTCAATCCTCAGACCCCGAGAATTATCCCCACGACGAGTAAAATCGTCTAGCGTTTAACTAGGGTAAAATAGATAAGTGGTCGTCCAGAGTTATTAAAGGATCATTCTTGCCTGGATAACAATGGAAAATATTTGACAGCAGTACAGCTGGAGTTCCAGCAGCACGCGGTTTATTCTGGT
This sequence comes from Coenobita brevimanus, assembly GCF_032717465.1. Classification (NCBI taxonomy): domain Eukaryota; kingdom Metazoa; phylum Arthropoda; class Malacostraca; order Decapoda; family Coenobitidae; genus Coenobita; species Coenobita brevimanus. Next base: position 37,796,064 of record NC_137010.1, on the reverse strand, counting down.
TTGAAACAGTCGACGTCAGAATGTCTGGTGAGTGGTGCGCGGAGTGACTTCCGGAGAGGCAGGGCATGTGTTGCAAATACGAGTATGCATGTCAGTCAGTGACAAACGTTAGAATTTTTTTTCACCTCTTCTTGTTTTTTTTTTTCTTCTTCCTGCCAATATTTCTCAGCTGAGAGAGGCTTGGTTTGTGTCTGTGCCCATACATAACCCTCCTTAAATTGGTGCAAAGTAGATTGAATCCGTATTGTTGGTTTGGAAGATTATGCTGTTTCAAAACTTTAAATGCGTTTTTCTCGTTTTTTTTTTTTTTCTTAATGGCGCTTGTGCCCTTACTACAGCGTATGCCTCATATCTATTAGAAGGAGGACTCAGTGAGTACATAGCACCCGCGCCCACCAACTGTTTTAAACATCAAACATTAGATTTGGTCCTGTGAGTTTGACCTTCCTCTCATTGCACACAAATCGACCAAGAGCAATCCGAGATTACAAACCTCCGCCAAGGCGACTGTGTCTC
>NC_137010.1:37780548-37790548 GCF_032717465.1 Coenobita brevimanus | reverse complement strand
CTCTCTCTCTCTCTCCCCTGTTCATTGTTACTTTACTACTCTCGCATGCTCAAAGTTCAGGTATTATATTTTGATTGGTGTGTGTGTGTGTGTGTGTGTGTGTGTGTGTGTGTGTGTGTGTGTGTGTGTGTGTGTGTGTGTGTGTGTGTGTGTGTGTGTGTGTGTGTGTATCCAATTTCGCACACATTTGGTGGAAATACTGAGGGTTAACCAAGCGGCTGACTTAATGTTTTAGAACAATAAATCAAAAGTCGATGTTGCAGAAGGTCAAAGTTTATCAATGTCAACTTAAGCAACACATCCGATTTAGACCAAACTTTGTGGATGGGTTGAAGGTAAAGCAATAAAGAAGAGATTCAACTTTGCAAACAATCAGTCAAAGGTTAAGGTCACATGCCAAGAACAAAGTTTGACCCCTATGTCTGTGTGTGAACAAAATGACTAATTAGCTTTTATCATATTTGAATAACAATTTTTGGAAGTGATGACCATCAGAAAAGTGGCTTTTCTTTTATCTTTTTTTTTTTTTTTTTTAGGACAATACGGTAGGTCAAGGTCAGGAGCATATGGTCACATGAACAAAGTTTTTATCTGATTTAGACTAAATTTTGTGGAATGATATAAAGTAAAGCAAAGGCAAATGGATTTAATTACAGTAAAGTCAACCAAACGTCTAGGTCACAGGGAAAAGTCAATGTCCAATAGCAAATCGATAGGTCAGCTAAAACATTTCTGATCGAACTTAGACCAAACTTGATTCAAGGGTTAATTTTAAGGTCACAAGATCAATATTCTACCCAGTAATTCAAACCGTTTTGATTCAGTTTGACCCAAACTTGGTGGAAAGATTTTGGGTTAATCAAGGATGAAGAGATTTGACTCTGAAGACAATAGGCCAGCGCTCAAGATCAAGGGACAAGGTCAACTCAAACAGTGTGGATTTTCTTTTGGACCAGTTGGTGGAAGTGTAAAGGATCAAGCAAGAATTAAGTAATTACTTCTGCCAAGGTCATGTTTTTGCCAGCGTTGGTTTGTTTGTCCATTTATGTGTCTGATAGGATAACTTAAGTTATGAACTGATTTTGCTGAAATTTTTAGGCGGGGTATGGTATGGCCCAAGGAACAATCCGTTAGATTTTGTTGGTAATCCACATCACCATCCAGATCCAGGAATTTTTTTAAGGATTCTCTACCATCGCGGAATAGTGGAAATTTCAACATTTTTAATTCTAAATCGATAAGTAATGCTTAAAATGCTTGCACAAAAAATACTAAACAAAAGCTCCATATAATCTACCACACACTCCGCATTGGCGGATGTTTGCAATGTCCGATTGCTCTTGTTCGGTTTGTGTGCAATCAGTCAAACATCAGAGCCACAGGACCAAAGTAAATGTTCGATGTTTAAATCAGTTGGTGGGCGCGGGTGCTATGTACTCACTGAGTGCTCCTTCTTGTAAATATATTGTACATGTGAGTAGATACTGCTCTCACAACAGTGCACACTGCTTTAGCTTTCCTTACCAAACGCTCCATATTAGGATTCCACAAATAATACTGCTCCAGTCGATCCATAACTCCTCCAATAATTCTCAGTATCCTGATTACTTGAAGGAATGTATAACCTCACTTCAGCATTACCACGCCATCCCCATATACCACCACCAGCACCACAACCATCATCACACCACATGTAGATCATCATAGTTACCATACGCCACTATTACCACCACACACCATCCTAATATCTCACTACATTACACACCACTGCCATCACGACAATCACCACCACGTGCTATCGTGGACATAAATGATCCAGAATCGCGATTTGGGTTGGTAGCATTGTTGCCCTCCCCTCCTCCCTCTCTCAAGTCACGCCCCTTCACCTCCTGTCTCACGCAAGTCACCCTTCACCTCCTGTCTCACGCAAGTCACGCCCCCTTCCTCCCTACCTCTATCTCTCCTTGTTTCCCGTTCTGCATGACGAAATCTACATCATAATGATAAAATAGGCTCTGAGAAGGTATAAACCAGTGTAAGAAAGGTATGCCAGCTAGCATTCTCATCGTTCAAGTGTCTACTATGCACATAAGAATTACTGAACACAAATAACTCTACTAACTAAATTAAGTACCATAAAAGTTATATAACACAGCCTATATTTTGATGTATGCAGTGAGTTACGGGATACAAGAATCTCAGTTCAGAATCCATGTTACAATAATATGTTGTAATGAGTAGTGTGAACATCATTTAATGGCAGCAGCATTTGTAGTAATATAAATGATTCATATCCTATATCAGTCTCATCTCGCTTTAGCACTCAAGCTTATTTAACACCAAAATAACTTAAGACCCATGGATATGTCTAAAACACTTATCATTATTATGAAAGTAATACTGAATTTATATTACGAGAAGGTGGGAAAAATGCAAAGATTCAAAAATTTTTAACAAAGAATGAAAAAAGTGGTTTTCCTGTAATAAAGACGCATGTTTCTCTAACTGATGCAAGTGTACTTTAACTTACATGAGGAATTTTGCCTAAGAGCAATATGAAAAAAAAAATCAAAGCACAGAAAACGGCTGAGTCACTGGGAGGCACGAAGACATGGGACACTTAAAATCAGCAACTGTCAAGCAATTTGAGGATAAAAAAAATTATAATAATTAATCTGAGTGTTTCGTCAATTTGTCACTGTAGTGTTTGATCAAAGGATTATCAAACAGAAATGACAGCAGGTCATGGCAAGGGCAGCATCCTCGGGGAAAAAAAAAAAAAAAAGTGAAGCATCATAGTAGACAGTGTAGTATAGGTTAGCAACATTTTGAAGATCCTCATTTGTGGCCATTAACTGAATGTTTCTGAACTGTTCATATATATACGGTATCTGATGGGTATTGGCAACTTGGAAAGTACATCACATTAACACAACAATTTTGTGCGTGCCATACAACACTGCTGTAGCACTATGACCTTCACCAGCTAGTATATATGTTTAAGAAAATGATGTTGGAAATGCTGCATCCTGAACATTATGTTTTCATCTCAGTTGTGCACTGTATATGGCCTGAAGGTGATAAGATAAAAAAGAATGGCGCTTACGGCACCCAGTAGTAAGTGTTGGCTCCAATTTTTTTTTTTTTTTCCCTCCTACTCATCTCCTTCGAGTGGAGGGCCGTGACTGTCGAGGATGATGAACCCCCTGTTCCTCAAAATACATTGCCCTGCTTTGATCTATATAAAACTTTTTATAGTAATATACTCTGCAAAAGCGGCTCATTAAAAATCCGTTGAAGTTCACTTATGAAACAATTAATATTTTAAAACACGTTAAGAACATACTGGTATCTAGGGTTAGTTTACCGCATGGAGGGTCAGCAAAGGAACCACTGAATTCTCTTCTCTTACAGAAATATGGATATTTATTATTTAGATGTCTTCTCTGTTTAGATTAAGTTAAAACATTTGTAATGTACAACATCTGGATAATGTAACCATCTTAAGAGCATATTTAAGGAATGTAAGTAACGCGTATTGAGGAAGAATCTGCGATACTAAGAAAAGCCTGTAACCGTCATTTATTGGAAACTATCGTATTGCCCTACAGACACCCACCCACCCACTCACCCACCAATCCACCCACCTACACACCCACGTAGTGTGTTTGACAGAGAAGAGGTAGTGTTGTGTTGGCTTTCAGCGATAGTAGGGTTGGCTAGTCAAAGCCAGCTTGAGGTCAGGATTCCTGCACAACCTACCACCACTAAGCTCTTAACGAATGGAAGGCACCCAAATCACTACCTTAAGTCCCACCCGCTGTCCCACCCAATCAATGGGGTGTTCCAGTTTACGTGATGTCGCATCCCCTGGCTCCTCCCATTCTACAATAAGTCAGTGAAAAGTGCTTCGACACCTCTTTAAACATTGCCAGCAGGATGACTTGGCAAGTTTTCACGGGGAGAGAGAGAGAGAGAGAGGCACAGCAACTTTTTAGTAGCCTTTAGGCTTAACTGTTATCACATTAGAATTTCTTATCATACACTTACCTTAGGGAACACTAGTTCTTGTATAGTGATGATTGTTCTCTTGAAGGATTCACTGGTAAGGGCTAGGCCGCTAGGATAGGTCATAATAGTCTGGATCGTCAGTCAACAGCATTAAAGCAGACTAAGCACTAGTAGATGCATGAATGTGAAGAATGATGCTTATGGGTGTATTTCTCTGGTTAAATCTGAAGGTTTTGTTGATAATAAAAGTGTATAATAAATAATAGTGCAGTTCTGGCATTTTTACTTATTCATTAAACCCCCCATACCCCCCAAATTGAACACTGATTCAAAACAACGTAAACATTTTTATGCATCAGGTCACTGTCTGACTTGTAAGTTCATATACAGGGTGTCCCAGGAGGAACGTGCATAACTCTGGGAAATGGCAGTGAGAAACTGTGAGAAAAAAAATGAAATATCGGCAGGAGTTCAAATCATTACCATTATGGAGTCACAAATGCCATTTTCACTCATAAGTTTATTAGCAACTGAAGCTCTGTAATAACTGAGATTTCTATTGATGTTCATATAACACTTTTATTTTTCTTCCTTAGAATTCCCTTATCAATCGTTTCCCAATGTTATGCCCTTTTCCCCAAGGACATTTTGTATACATGGACAGAAAAATCAGCCGTTGTATGGAGCGATAGATGCAAGTGTTACACATGTTGACAAGCATATGGATAAAAACAGGTAAAATGGCAGACAGATGGATAACTAGATACATAGGAACAGACAGAGGGGCATATGATAAGATGCAAGACAGACAGCTGTACGGACACAGGTAGATGGACAGAAGATAGGATGCACGGACAGACAGTTGTACAGGCACAGGCAGACGGGCGGGTGGAGAAACAAAGGACAATTTTACAGATGCAAACATGAATAAATGTAAGCTAGATCATTCAATCCAAGAATATAGTGACAAAAGTCAAGTTAATAATAGTATATTGCAACACACTCGGGCAGTTCTTTGTCCTTACTGTGACCCTGACTATTGATTGATTATTCTCAAAACTGAATCCCTTCATGCATTGCTTACCTTGTACCCTTTCATTAAGTTTGTTTGTAATCGGATCAAAAATGTTCAAGCTGACCTTGCCAGCTGCCTACTTATTGTCCTGGAAAGCAATCAGCCTCTTAGCTGACCCTCTGACCCTTCCACTAAGTTTGATCTAGGTCACATCAAAACTGTTTTAGTTATTTTGTTCACAAAAGGACACACATGGACCAAACTACGAACTTGCATGACTTTGACCTCTGTGCTTATCAGAATCGACTCCCTTCGTTCTTGCCTTACCCTCAGCACATCGACTAAACGTTGTCAAAATCGGATCAAGACTTGAGGTTGATTACGCCATGTGACCTTGACCTTTGACTTGAAAAAATAAAGTAGATAAATCACTTTGGATTTTCAACAATGCTGATTACAATCGGATCAAAACTGTCTGACAAAATGACTGGAGTACACAACAGCTCTATTCCTTCTTACGTACAGTTCGGTCCACACTATCAGATACAACAACACAGTAAGAAGTGGAGATGCTTGTCAGCATCAGAAGAACAGGCACATAGACTGATGGAAACGGTAGGTTTACAGATAAGTATGTGGTCAGACTAATATATAGATTGGTAGGTAAACAAACAAGTGAATGCATAGAAACCTAGAAAGCCCCATAAAAATGTAGACGGTAAGTGGATAAACGGAGGAGTAAACAGAGACAGACAGAAATATAGACAGATTGATAGACTGCTAAGGATACAGAGAGACAGATGAACAAATTCGTAGCAAAGGGATAACGATTCACACACACACACACACACACACACACACACACACACACACACACACATACAAATATTTATCTATAAATTAACTACATATATATATATATATATATATATATATATATATATATATATATATATATATATATATATATATATATATATATATATATATATATATATATATCTTGTTACATAGCCTATGATTTCATCAACCTTTGTGTAATTTTAACGCACAGTATGCTGCATGTTTGATCACGAGCGTGTTCTGCCTCATTTCCCCCCTTCTACCGTTATAGTAGAGTAAGTCGTCCTTTCTGTTTTTCAGAGTAGGATTGTCAGCTCTTTGTCCCCTATGGCTTCATTTGCACGTCCTTCTTACAAGTTGTATCAAGCTCTGCTGGCCCCTATATAATGAGCTCAGTCTCTGCATTATTGCCACTTAGATCTACTCCTCATTTTGTTCACATCTCTGTCCTCCCCTGTACAGTTATTATTGTGAGTGCTCAGGAAGTCTCCAGCCATCTAGCAGCTGTGTGTAATTTGAGTATAACTGTTGTTGCATTTTTTCTTGTACTGTGTAGCGTAAGGTTAATTCTTAGGCCTAGTAAGGTTTTTGTAGTTCATGTAAGGTTCTTTATGTCAGTCATCATTAATAATATTTTGTATCTATATTAATATATCTGGGCATTCACTGAGTATTATCTGGTATCTCATTTTAACATGGCTGACTTAGATAAATTTACTCTTGCTAATTTCGTGTTAATAGAGGCTATTGCAGTTAACCATATATTTAACCTGCTTTTTTTGCCATTACATTATCCTTATGAGTCCTGAATGTTTTGTTGTTAGTTTGAGCATTAAACTTTAACTTGTAATTTTACCTAACTCTTTTGTTTTGAACCTGGAACTTTACGGGACAGTAGTGATTTTTAGCATTCTCCACTTAAAGTGTGCATTATCTTTCGCTGTTCCCGTAACATGCCAAAATTGGCGACCTTCTTATCAGGATATTCAGGATATTATCATAAGGATATTGCTTGATATTTTGCTGACTGTGATTTATTCATGATGTCTACTATTACTACGCCTGATGAAGCCAGAGATTTTTTGATCAAATGTGCAAACAGTGTGTGATGTTGAAAACAGAACAAAGAATGAACTTAAGCTTGTTGCTCAACAATTGGGAATTGCTGTTCGCTCTCATCATTGTTAAGATCAAATTGTCTGACATGATTAATGAAAGCTTGTTTAATGTAACTCTCCTCCAAATGAGCAAACGCAGATTGAAATAGCTAAGTTACAGCTAGCCCTGCAGGAAGGCTCGGTGTGAAGGAAGCTGAATTTCAAGCACGTGCTAAGGAGGCTGAGTCTCAGGCTAAGGAGGCTTGTGTTAAGGAGGCTGAATTTCAAGCAAATGCTAAGGAGGCTGAATCTCCAGGCTCGGATTCAGGAGGCACTTAGATACAGGCTCAGGCAATAAAATTGAACTAGCTAGGATTCCGGGCAGACCATGAGTATCGCATGGAAACAAGGTGGAACTGGATCATCTAGCTCTGATTAGATTTTGATGTGGCTAAAAATGTTAAACTTGTTCCACTCCTTTTAATGAATCTGATTTAACCAAGTATTTTCAGTTGTTTGAGGAGAAATTGGTAGCTACAGGGTTTTAATTGGCCCAAGGAGTATTGGCCAGTACTCGCTTCAAACTGTTCTCACCGGTAAAGCTCAAGTAACTTATGCATCTTTTCCTCAGGATCAATCTGATAATTATGATGTAGTTATGAGCTTGATTCTTAAGGCCTATGAGCTTTGTTTCCTGCAAGCCTATAGAGTAAAATTTAGGATAACTTACAACCAAGATAAGCAATCCCATGTTGAGTATGCAAAAAAATCAAAGAAGATCTGTTAGAGCAGTGGTTAAATTCTAAGAATGTGGATTCTGATTTTGACAAATTTAAGCAGATGATTTTGCTGGAGGACTTCAAAAGGCAATGTATTTATAAAGATGTAAGCCTATATCTTGATGAGAAAAGAATAGATAATTTGTCTGATATGCTGCAGTTTTAGCTGATGAATATGATTCTCACTCACAAAGAGAATATTCTAGAGAAAAAGGGAAAGCTGAGGAGGTAAGTACGTTGCCTCTACTCAGAGTACAGGTAACAGGAAAAGAGAATAAAGATGATCTGTTTCCTCAGGAAGTAAATACCAGCTTCACCTCTAAGGTTTCAGAAAAGTAAATGTACTTATTGTAGTAAGCTTGGTCACTACTACGGAGAAATGTGTTTCAGGAGACAGCGTGATGTGAACAAAAAGGAGTCTTTAAATATTCAGTCAATTGGTCTGAGTGTCCACCCTTAGAGAGTTCCCAGAATTCTTTAACTAGAGTTAACTGAACCTGCTTCTGGAGGGGTAACTTAAATTCTCGATGATGGAGCTCCTCTTTTGAGCAGTAACCGTGGGTGACACTCTCAAGAGTTCATGTGCTAATTTCCTGTCTGATGGTTTTGTCAGTCCTTCTGGACAGTAATGACTGGAAATCAGTTAAAATATATCGTGATACAGGTGCTTGCCAATCCCTTTATGCTGACCAGTGTTCTAGGCTCTAATGTTAAATTCCTCTGATGAAACTGTAATCTTCCACAAGGTGTAGGGAATAATTACTTTCTCCTGTCCCTCTGTGCAGAGTGAATTTAGAGTCTGGTTTTGCTAATGGTTCCGTTGTATGGTTGGGTTGGTTGAGACACTTCCAATGTCAGGTGTAACTTTCTTACTTGGAAATGATATTGAGTGGAAGTCAAGTGTGTCCAGCTCCTCAGTTGTCTAGTGAGCCAGTGGCTGCGTCCCAGGATTGTGATGTCCCTGATGTGTTCCCTGCATGTGCTGTCACTAGGGCTAAGTCTAAAGTTACTGGTGATTTAAAGGATAATGATGATGATGATGTTATCTTAGCTGACACTTTTCTTGCTAATTTGGACCACTCACCAGATGAGACAGTACCCCGTAGTGTTGATAATTTGTCTCGTCAAGAGTTGATTGAGTTGCAGGTTGCTGACCCTGAGTTGAAAGGTCTAGCTAACTCTGCTTGCAGTGAGGAAGAGTCAGCTGGAGCTTCTACTTGTTATTATATAAAGTCAGGAGTACTTATGAGGAAGTGGGGACCACCAACAGTATCAGCCGACTGTGAATGGGAGGTTGTACATAAAGTTGTCATCCCTCTTGTTTGTAGGCAGGATATCATTAGAGTGGCTCATGATTCCAGTTTGGCAGGACACCTTGGAGTGAGGAAGACTGTGGCACGTATTCTGAAACACTTCTACTGGCCAGGTATCTTCAGGGATGTTTCCTGGTATTGTAAGAGATCTTGTCACACCTGTCAAGTTGTGGGGAAGTATAATCAGACCGAAACAGGTTGCACCTCTATTTCCCATTCCTCCTTTTGAGGCGCCATCGTACCCCTTGTGTTGGTGGATATTGTAGGCCCTCTTCCTAAGACTTCTTCAGGATTTTCTTATGTGTTGACCCTGATTGCTATGGCTATAGACCATCCTGAAGCTATTCCACTTAGAAATATCTCAGCAAAGAAAGTGGTTAAGGAAATGCTAGGGTTCTTCACAAAGTTTGGTCTGCCCAAGGAGGTACAGTCAGACCGAGAAGTAATTTCATGTCAAACGTTTTCAAGCAGTCTCTGAAAGAGTTGGGCATCACCCAGATCACGTCTTCAGCTTACCATCCCCAGACCCAAGGAGTGTTGGAGAGATATCATCAAACACTCAAATCTAGTATTCTCAAGAAATACTGTTTGGAACATCAGAAAGACTGGGATAAAGGTCTTCCATTCGTTGTGTTTGCCATAAGAGAATCTCCAAATGAATCACTGGGCTTCTCACCCTTTGAACTACTGTTTGGCCATGAAGTAAAGAGGACCCCTTAAGTTACTCCAAGGAATGCTGGCTGTCGGAGGAAGATGACGTCAACCTGCTGGAGTATGTGATGAAGTTCAAAGAACGGCTGTCCACTGCTTGCAGCTGGCGCGAGAGAATTTAGGAGCTGCTCAGGAGAAGATGAAGACTTGGTATGATAAGAAGTCCAGAGTTACGCCACTTTCAGCCAGGAGATCAGGTTTTGATTGTGCTACCGGTGCATGGGCAACCTC
>NC_137010.1:37720587-37780448 GCF_032717465.1 Coenobita brevimanus | reverse complement strand
AATTCGATGTGGACAAGTGTCATGTAATCAAGTTTGGTAAAGACCTGATTAGGATTATACGTTAGGAAATAAAACCCTACACACATCAGAAAGAGAGAAAGACCTAGGTGTAATTAGTCGGGTCAGACTATCTCCGGCTGACCACATCAGTGAGAAGGTATGAACATGTATACACTCAAGCTTTGCAAACATGTGCATAGCATTCACATATATAAATGAAGACATGCTAAGAAGGATAATAATATCATTCATCAGACCAACCCTGGAGTATGCATCTGTAGTCTGGAGTCCTCATCTCAAAAAACACATAGACAAGATTGAAAAAGTTCAAAGGGCCACTACAAGATGAATACCAAGCTTGGCGGATCTAAGCTACGAAGAAAGACTAAATAAACTGAATCTACCAACACTACAGGAGAGAAGTGAAAGAGGTGACATGATAATGCTATATAAATGCATATCAGAGAAGGAGAAAATAGATATAAATGATTACTTAACATATGGGGAAGCATCAGCAAGAGGACACTGCAAAAAACTGCACAAGAAGAGAGGTGATAAAGACGTGAGGAAATTCAGTTTCCCAAACAGAGCAATTGATCAGTGGAATGCACTACCGAGTGGAAATGGTGTGTGCCAAAACAATTCACAAATTCTATGATATGTACGATAAATATGGTTTAAGACACGGGACAAAGTACGAGCTTGACTCATTCCTGTAAAGATACAATTAGGTAAGAACACACACACAGGGAAACGCACTCGCCTAGCATCTCCTAAGATGGGGGTTCGTGCCTTGCTCAAGATGCGGTAATTTTCACTGACAAGGCAAGTGGTCACTGTCCTCTCTTGAGCAAGAGGATGGGTGTGTGTGATGTGTGAAGGTCAAGGCTTTGCCTTTAGATTTCGAATTCATATGAGCTCTCAGCTCTCTTCCGGGAGGGTAAAATGTTGATCACAAACCATCACGTGATCCTGACCGACCTGGTGAATTACACACACACAAACACACCCACACCCACACACACACACACACACACACACCGCTTGCTGGTGCAGACACTGCCTGCTGGTGAAGTGGTAACGTTCTCGCTTGCCAACTGGTGGACGGGAGTTCGCGCCTCGCTCAGGTTGTGAAAAGTGCTCTCACTGATGAAGTGGGTGGTTACTGTCCCCTTTGAGCAAGGGGACGGGCAGTGTGTGTGTGTGAAGGTCACAGCCTTGCCCTTAGATCGGACTATATGAGCTCTCAGCTCCCTTCCGGGAGGGTAAAAGCTGACGATCACGACCATCAAGTGATCCTGACCGACCCGGTGAATTATAAACACACACACACACACACACACACACACACACACTTGCAGCATTATAGTGTATTAGACAGGTTATTTTCTTATATATATTACTGTCGAATATCAGTTAATACGTACAGCGTTGAAAATGCCGTAAATAGCGTAAATGTATGAATATCCGTTTGGTTATCACACTGGTTGTGACCAGCGACTTGGTTAAGTCCCCAGGGAATTTCCTCACCCTCCCCTCTCCCTGTATACAGCATCAGTTTTATCCACAGTGTAGAGACTCAAACAGTGTGCTCGTCTCTTGGACCAATATATGGTAGGTTTTGTGCAGGCCATCTCAGATTGGTCGCCTTGAACCGTGACCTCACATGGGCACCACTCTGCCAGGACAACAGTGTGTTCTGAGCAGTGGCTTGCTTTATTTGGTACATTATATGAGGTTTTAGTACTTTTCTCTGTGTGTGGGGTGTATGGGTGTTTTGCGAAGACATCCCAAGGCCATTATCTGATATGCTCTGCTATGGCAAATAATATAGCCATACGAAAGTGGATACATTAGTGTGAACAGAGGGACAAGGTTGCTTCCCACGGCCGTGTATGAAAGCTTTTTCAGTTCGGAACAATATGCAAGAGATCTGCATAGCCACCTGGCAAGGACGCTGCTACCAATTAAAAAAAAAAAAAAAAAAAAAAAACCAAAGTTGCCAAAGCCTGCAGCAGTCCGGGGTCAAATTCTAAGCATGCAAAATAAAGGAGTACGTAGTGAGTGAATAATTTTACAGTGAAATGTCATCGACTAACAAGATTAATTATTAAGGAATTTACCTTCAGTAATGAACATGGTCACGTAACATATCAGTAGGATTAATTGTCTCTACACAAAGTATTATCACCAAGATACTATGGGGTGTTTGTGATAGGCTAAATGAATGTCTGTGAACACATTCATTTCAAATGTAATTCTAAAGCATTATTCCTCCATCATAACAAAATTCTCATTTAGCATAACATTTTATATAGTTTCATGGTGAAGTGGTGACAGATTCACTGTAAATTGTGTGAAGCGGTACTGACATTACGAAAAAATCAGTCAGTGGAACAAAATATTGCTACTGACATACATCTGTGAAAAAATTCTTTTAATCAGTTTAAATTAATACACACCCTCGAAATTCCGATAGAGAAAACTGAAATGTTGATGAGACAGCGGGACAGAGAGAGGTGTATTCCCCTAAGACCTTGGCATGGTGGGAGAGTCTCTCTCTCTCTCTCTCTCTCTCTCTCTCTCTCTCTCCACTGTGGTTTTATCGAACCCCACCCACATTGCTTTCCACAGAAGATCTGATTACACGAAAGCTCCTTGGACATTTTCGCAGTGTCTTCTTTCCTCGTTTACCAAACACACACACATATATATATATATATATATATATATATATATATATATATATATATATATATATATATATATATATATATATATACTGTAGATAGATAGATAGATTGATGATTTTATATATATATATATATATATATATATATATATATATATATATATATATATATATATATATATATATATATATATATATATATATATATATATATTGTTACGGAACAGAGAAAGATAATGTACACTTTAAGTGAGAATACGAAGAGTCACTACTGTCCTGCAAAGTTCCAGGTTCAAACAAAAAGTGTTAGGTAAAATTACATGTTAAAGTTTAATGCTTAAACTAACAACAAAACATTCAGGACTCATAAGGATAATGTAATGGTAAATAAACAGGATTTAAATATGCTTGGATTAACTTGCAATAGCCTCTATTAACACGAGAATTAGCAAGAGTAAATTTATCTAAGTCAGCCCTGATAAAATGAAATACCAAGATAATACTCTGTGTGAGATGCCAGGTAAAGTGGTATTACAGATACAAAATAATATTAAAACTGACTCAACAAAATGAATCCCACACAAATTACGAAAAAACCTCACTAGGCCTACAAAATCTAACTTACCTTGTGCTACACAGTACAAGAAAAATGCAATAACACTTATACTCAAATTACACACAGCTGCTAGATGTTTGGAGATTTCTTGAGCACTCACAATAATAATATCTGTACAGGGGGGAGGACAGAGATGTGAACAAAATGAGGAGCAGATCTAAGTGGCAATGATGCAGAGACTGAGCTCATTATATAGGGGCCAGGAGAGCTTGATACAACTTGTAAGAAGGACGCGCAAATGAAGCCATGGGGACAAAGAGTTGACAATCCCGCTCTAAATAACAGAGAGAACGACTTACTCTAGTATAACGGTAGAAGGGGGGACTGAGGCAGAACACGCTCGTGATCAAACATGCAGCAACTGTGCGTTAAAATTACACAAAGGATGATGAAATCATAGGCTATGTAACACCTCCCCACAAAGAAAAAAGAAATTTACAAAGGAAATTTCTTATTACTCTAAAACAATCTGTATATGGCATTACAGAACATGCAAAAGTCTTTCCTAATGTTACAAAACATGAGATCTCCCTAGCACGTTCAGTCATAGGTACTTGCCAGTATCCCTTTAACAAATCAAACCCACTTATGCACCCAGCCCTTCCGATCTTGTCTATGCAATCTTCCACACGAGGGAGAGGGTAAGTGTCTGTTTTAGTTATCTGATTAACACGTCTGTAGTCAATGCAAAGCCGCTGTGACCCACCTGGCTTAGGGACTAGAGTGACAGGAGAACTCCACTCGCTCTGACAGGGCTCAATCATCTTGTGGTCCAACAGGTAGCCAAGCTCCTTCTGGATGAGAGGAACTTTCACTGGGTTCACACGGTAAGGAGGCAGTTTAATTGGCTTTGCGTCTCCAACATCGACATCATGCATCAACACAGTGGTTCTTCCTGGAGTAGCATGGAACACTTGCGGGTACTCCTGCAGTAATGCCGAAAACTCCTGCCTTTCCTTGGGAGGTAGATGAGAAAGCTTAGTCTGGAGATCATTCATGATATCAGGATTCTTCCCAAACTATCACTCAGGCTCATGCTGCATGGGAGAACTTCACTTGTAGACTCAGGTGGAACAGCTACAGTGCAGACTGGATTATTTTCGTCCCGCCTGTGATATAACTTTAGCATGTTGATGTGACATAGTTGCTTGCTCTTTCTACGATCTGGTATGGCGATGACATAGTTGACATCACTGAGTTTCTTCTCCACGAAATAAGGGCCACTAAACTTGGCTTGAAGAGGTTGCCCATGAACTGGTAGCAGAATCAAAACCTGATCTCCTGGCTGAAAGTGGCGTAACCTGGACTTCTTATCATACCAAGTCTTCATCTTCTCCTGAGCAGCTCCTAAATTCTCTCTCGCCAGTTGTAAAGCAGTGGACAGCCGTTCTTTGAAATTCATCACATACTCCAGCAGGTTGACGTCATCTTCCTCCGACAGCCAGCATTCCTTGAGTAACTTAAGGGGTCCTCTTACTTCATGGCCAAACAGTAGTTCAAAAGGTGAGAAGCCCAGTGATTCATTTGGAGATTCTCTTGCGGCAAATACAACAAATGGAAGACCTTTATCCCAGTCTTTCTGATGTTCCAAACAGTATTTCTTGAGCATCGATTTGAGTGTTTGATGATATCTCTCCAACGCCCTTGGGTCTGGGGATGGTAAGCTGAAGACGTGATCTGGGTGATGCCCAACTCTCTCAGAGACTGCTTGAAAACGTTTGACATGAAATTACTTCCCTGGTCTGACTGTACCTCCTTGAGCAGACCAAACTTTGTGAAGAACCCTAGCATTTCCTTAACTACGTTCTTTGCTGAGATATTTCTAAGTGGAATGGCTTCAGGATAACGAGTAGCCATATCAATCAGGGTCAACACATAAGAAAATCCTGAAGAAGTCTTAGGAAGAGGGCCCACAATATCCACCAACACACGGGTGAAAGGCGCCTCAAAAGGAGGAATGGGAACTAGAGGTGCAACCTTTTCGGTCTGATTACACTTCCCCACAACTTGACAGGTGTGACAAGACTTACAATACCAGGAAACATCCCTGAAGATACCTGGCCAATAGAAGTGTTTCAAAATGCGTGCCACAGTCTTCCTCACTCCAAGGTGTCCTGCCAAACTGGAATCATGAGCCACTCTAATGATATCCTGCCTACAAACACGAGGGATGACAACTTGATGTACAACCTCCCATTCACAGTCGGCTGATGCTGTTGGGGTCTCCACTTCCTCATAAGTACTCCTGACTTTACATAATAACAAGTAGAAGCACCGGCCCTGACTCTTCTTCACTGTAAGCAGAGTTAGCTAGACCTTTCAACTCAGGGTCAGCAACCTGCAACTCAACCAACTCTTGACGAGACAAATTATCAACATTACGGGGTACTGCCTCATCTGGTGAGTGGTCCAAATTAGCAAGTGTCAGCTAGGATAACATCATCATCATCATTATCCTCTAAATCACCAGTAACTTTAGACTTAGCCCTAGTGACAGCACATGCAGGAAACACATCAGGGACACCACAATCCAGGGTCGCAGCCACTGGCTCACCAGACAACTGAGGAGCTGGACACACTTGACTTCCACCAATATCATTTCCAAGTAAGAAAGTTACACCTGACATTGGGAGTGTCTCAACCAACCCAACCATAACGGAACCATTAACAAAACCAGACTCTAAATTCACTCTGCACAGAGGGACAGAGAAGTAATTATTCCCTACACCTTGTAAGATTACAGTTTCATCAGAGGAATTAACATTAGAGCCTAGAACACTGGTCAGCATAAGGGATTGGCAAGCACCTGTATCACGATATATTTTAACTGATTTCCTGTCATTACTGTCCAGAGGACTGACAAAACCATCAGACAGGAAATTAGCACATGAACTCTTGAGAGTGTCACCCACGTTACTGCTCAAAAGAGGAGCTCCATCATGAGAATTTAATTTACCCCTCAAAGCAGGTTCAGTTAACTCAGTTAAAGAATTCTGGGAACTCTCAAGAGTGGACACTAGACCAATTGACTGAATATTTAAAGACTCCTTTTTGTTCACATCACGCTGTCTCCTGAAACATCTCTCCGTAGTATGACCAAGCTTACTACGATAAGTACATTTACTTTTCTGAAATCTAGAGGTGAAGCTGGTATTTACTTCCTGAGAAACATCATCTTTATTCTCTTTCCTGTTACCTGTACTCTAAGTAGAGGCAACGTACTTACTCTCAGCTTTCCCTTTTTCTTTATAATATCTCTTGTGAGTGAGAACATATTCATCAGCTAAAACTGCAGCATCAGACAAATTATCTATTCTTCTCTCATCAAGATATAGGCTTACATCTTTACTAATACACCTTTTGAAGTCCTCCAGCAAAATCATCTGCTTAAATTTACCAAAATCAGAATCCACATTCTTAGAATTTAACCACTGCTCTAACAGATCTTCTTTGATTTTTGCATACTCAACATGGGATTGCTTATCTTGCTTGTAAGTTGTCTTAAATTTTACTCTATAGGCTTCAGGAACAAGCTCATAGGCCTTAAGAATCAAGCTCTTAACTACATCATAATTATCAGATTGATCCTGAGGCAAAGATGCATAAGTTACTTGAGCTTTACCGGTGAGAACAGTTTGAAGGAGTACTGGCCAATACTTTTTGGGCCAATTAAAACCTGTAGCTACCCTCTCAAACAACTGAAAATACTTTGTTAAATCAGATTCATTAAAGGAGGGACAAGTTTAACATTTTTAGCCACATCAAAATCATCAGAGCTAGATGATCCAGTTCCACCTTGTTTCATGCGATACTCATGGTCTGCCTGAATCCTAGCAATTTCAACTTGTGCCTCAGCCTCCCTAGCACGGGCCTCCTGCAGGGCTAGCTGTAACTTAGCTAATTCAATCTGTGTTTGCTCATTTGGAGGAGTTACATTAAACAAGCTTTCATTAATCATGTCAACAATCTGATCTTTAGAATGATGAGAGCGAACAACAATTCCCAATTGTTGAGCAACAAGCTTAAGTTCATTCTTTTGTTCTGTTTTCTATATCACACACTGGTTGCACATTTGACAAAAAATCTTTGGCTTCATCAAGTGTAGTAATAGTAGACATAATTAATAAGTAACAGTCACAAAATATCAAGCAATGTCCTTATGATAATATCCTGAATATCCTGGCGAGGTCGCCAAATTTATGTTACGGAACAGAGAAAGATAATGCACACTTTAAGTGAGAATACTAAAAAATCACTACTGTCCCGTAAAGTTCCAGGTTCAAAACAAAAGAGTTAGATAAAATTACTAGTTAAAGTTTAATGCACAAACTAACAACAAAACATTCAGGACTCATAAGGATAATGTAATGGCAAATAAACAGGTTAAATATAGGGTTAACTGCAATAGCCTCTATTTACACGAAATTAGCAAGAGTAAATTCATCTAAGTCAGCCCTGATAAAATGAAAATACACCAGGTAATACTCAGTGAATGCCAGATAAATCATTACAGATACAAACCATTATCAAAAATGACTGACATAAAACCCAACATTAATCCAAAAACCTCACCAGGCCTAAGAATTAACCTTATGCTACACAGTACAAGAAAAAATGCAATAACACTTATACTCAAATTACACACAGCTACTAGATGTTTGGAGATTTCTTGAGCACTCACAATAATAATATCTGTACAGGGGAGGACAGAGATGTGAACAAAATGAGGAGCAGATCTAAGTGGCAATGATGCAGAGACTGAGCTCATTATATAGGGGCCAGGAGAGCTTGATACAACTTGTAAGAAGGACGACGTTCATAAAATGAAGCCATGGGGACAAAGGAGTTGACAATCCCGCTCTAAATAACAGAGAGAACGACTTACTCTAGTATAACGGTAGAAGGGGGGGACTGAGGCAGAACACGCTCGTGATCAAACATGCAGCAACTGTGCGTTAAAATTACACAAAGGATGATGAAATCATAGGCTATGTAACAATATATATATATATATATATATATATATATATATATATATGAATGATTATTGCTTCCATGGCCGGGAGCCATGTGAGTGTGCCTTGCGCATTACAAAGGTTATTCTCTCGGGCATGGAAGCATACATTCCTTTCTCATATCCTTTGACAAATGGAAGAAAGCCATGGTTTAATCACGCTTGTTCTAGTGCTGTCCGCAACAAGGAGAGGGCATCACCCCTGAATCACATCATGTTTATGTTTCTGCCCGGAATCCTGCTAAGTCTGTTCTTCGCTCTGCTAAAAATAATTTCATCTGTACTAAGTGCTGTCAACTCTCCAACTCGATTTCTTCCCGCTCCTTCTGGCACCTTGCCAAAAAACCTTTCTAACAACTTTACCTCATCATCCTTCCCTCCTCTTTTCTATTCTGATGGCTCTGTAGTTATTTCTTCTACTGATAAAGGAGATCTCTTCGTTCAGACTTTCTCCTCCAATTCCACCTTAGACGATTCCGGGGCTGTTCCTCCATCACTTCCCCCCTCCTACTTCCTCATGGCTGACATTAAAATTTCTTCAGCTGATGTATTTTCTGCCATCACTGGCCTCAATACTAACAAGGCATATGGGCCTGATGGGGTCCCTCCTGTTGTCCTCAAGATCTGTGCTTCAGTGCTTACACCCTACCTAGGTAAACTCTTTCGCCTTTGTCTGTCAACTTGTACCTTCCCTTCGTGTTGGAAGTTTGCTTTCACTCAGCATTCAGCCAGTCCCAAAGAAGGGTGACCGTTCCCAACCCTCTAACTATCATCCAATTGCTTTAACATCCTGTGTTTGGAAAGTTTTCTAGTCAATTCTTAATACAAAAATTTTTAAGCATCTTTCCTATCACAACCTTCTTTCTGATCGTCAGTATGGGTTCCGTCAGGGACGCTCCATTGGCGATCTTCTCACCTTGCTTTCAGACCCCTGGTCATCCTACTTTCGGGACTTGGGCGAAAGCTTTGCCATTGCACCTGACATCTCAAAGGCTTTCGGTCGAGTCTGGCATAAATCTTTAATTTCCACACTGCCATCTTACGGTTTCTGTCCTTCTATCTGTGCCTTCATCAATAGCTTTCTTTCTGGTCGTTCTATAACTGCTGTTGTAGACGGCCATCGTTCTTTTAGATCTATCAACAGTGGTGTTCCTCAGGGCTCTGTCCTATGACCAACTCTCTTCCTTTTATTCATCAATGACCTTCCAATCTGTACATCTAACCCTATCCACTCGTACGCTGATGATTCCACCCTTCATCTTTCCATTCGGTTCCCGCAACGTCCATCTCAGCAGTTACTTCAACAAACAAGGGACGAGGCTATGGCACACCTAATGTCTGACTTGGCTCGTATCTCTGACTGGTGAAAAAATAATCTTGTTTTTAATGCATCAAAAACTCAGTTTTTACACCTATCAGCCAGACACAATCTTCCACAGGAGTACTCTCTAAGGTTTAATATATCCAGTTCAATCCTGCATCACCTTTGAACATGCTTGGGACTTCATTCACTCGGGACTTATCTCGGAAAAATCATATTGCATCTATTGTAAAATCTGCTTCCAAGAGATTAGGTGTGCTAAGCCGACTCCGTACCTTCTTTACCCCAGCACAGTTGTTAACTTTATACACGGGTTTTATTCGCCCCTGTTTAGAGTACAACTCTCATGTGTGGGGTGGCTCCCCACATACAGCTCTTCTGAATTGGGTGGAGTCAAAGGCTTTTTGTCTCATTAACTCTCCTCCTGTTACTGGCTCCCTTGAACCTCTGTCTCTTTGCCGCACTGTTGCACCTTTATCTTTTTAGTATCGCTACTTCAATGGTCACTGCTCCTATGAACTGTCTGTTTGCATCCTTCCAGCTCTACGACGGGTGCGCACCCGTCAAGCAACAAAATCTCAGTCTTTTCTGTCTAACTCTCTAATGCAA
Organism: Coenobita brevimanus; assembly: GCF_032717465.1. Lineage (NCBI taxonomy): Eukaryota > Metazoa > Arthropoda > Malacostraca > Decapoda > Coenobitidae > Coenobita > Coenobita brevimanus. Next base: position 37,770,196 of record NC_137010.1, on the reverse strand, counting down.
GATTTAACCGTTACTCCCAGGCTTTCATTTATGCAATAGGTCAACTCTGGAACTGCCTTCCTCTGTCTGTATTTCCTACTTCCTCTGATCTCCAGTCTTTTAACGCAGTGTGTCCAGAGCATCTCGAAATGAAAGGATGTTGAATTTGGCTCTTTTTTGTATAGTTTTTGTTTTCTCTTGGAAGGAACGGTTTGCGGGCTCCTGGCCTTTGGTTCCTTGTTCCTTGCATATACATATATCCATCCATCCATCCATCATCTAATCCTACGTTGCCCAAGGAGCGTATGAGCCCGGGGCTAGGAATGTTGGTCCTGGCATTTATGATGAGAGTGACCAGTCTCACTCATCTCTGAGTGGCATTACGTGAGCAATAAACCCCAACCACCCCTTGGATAAAAAGCTTCACCGGCTTAATCCGATTGGAGCACCTTTATTACCAACTAAACCACCAAGAGCCAAAATTTGGTTATATGGTTACCACCCAGCGTAGTAAATGGTTTCCTGGTGTACAGGAAACCATTTGGCTTGTCACTCAGTGTAGAGTCACTCAAAGGCAGAATGAAGAGGAAAAAATAAAATATATATATATATATATATATATATATATATATATATATATATATATATATATATATATACATATATCATTGGTACGATTGTGTGTGAAAATAAGACACTTGTTCTCATTTTATGATATGAATTACAAGGATGGGTGTGTGAAGGATTTGCTGCCCTATGTTGACATTCTGGCTTCTTTTTTTATTTAGTGTTCGGTTGTGGGGATTGACTCAGTCAGCAGTCTGTTCCTTGAGACCCAGCTTCCCACACACCAACAGATTTCTGTCACACTAACATATCACCACTTATGCTTTAATACCGGATACTGTAGGGCTATTCCACCCAAGACTGATGTGATTGCAATGGCGGGGGGGGGGGGTTAACACGGTTGGTTTTCAGTTAGAGTAGTGAAGACTGTTTTAACATATACCAGTTCCTGAAAGTATTTCCTGCCTCACCCATGACTGAACCAGTATTTTCTAGTATACAGTATAACCATCAATCCTGACCTCTACTCCCTGGACCACCACCTCTGCCAGACAAGCTCGCTGATGGGTCTGTATTTCTTGTTGGCTTCGGATATCTCGCAACGCCTCCTCCTTAGCTATTAATTTTGCACACAACACCTTTTTATGATGTTGTATGCTACTGTGGAAAACTATGTCGACGTTCGAAACATATCTGACATGAAAGAGAATATCAGTGCATAATATGTACAATAAATCAGTTAGAAAAAGTCTCTACAGAAATTTCCAAAACCAATCTGAGTACTGTCTCCATTAGCGAGCGGCGGCTGATAGCAAGGTAATGCCAACTCATACGCTCAGATTCTTCCTCCCAGTTGTATACAGCACATAGTGTACACAAAATTCTCTGCGTGATTTCATTCGGTTACATAATTGTCAGAAAACGAGTTACTCTACATACATATGCTATTATGCTGTCTTCTGTGGAAGAAGTAAATGACTGTAAATATATATATATATATATATATATATATATATATATATATATATATATATCTGTTATATGTAAAGTATTTATATAGTATTCACCTCTCTAAAAGTCGCCGAATGACTGATATTTAGCCGTACGCACAACAGGGGTGGTCGCAACACCACAGGAGAAGCTACAGTTTGTTAGTGATTTACTGCTACTGTCTGTTATTTGTGTATGAAGACACTTTGTAGCTACGTAACCAAGACAGCCTCCTTCAGACAGTGTGATACTTGCCTGCCACAGACTGTATAAGAAAACGGAGCGTCTTGTGGAGTAAAGATGCATATCAGTCATACGGCATCTGACGACACTTTTTATTGTATTCGGCATGTGTTTGCCGTCCATATAAGTCAATACGACCAGCAGCCCTTTATTAAAATATCTTCATTTAATGATAAATTTCTCTGTCTGTCTGTCTGTCTGTCTCTCTCTCTCTCTCTCTCTCTCTCTCTCTCTCACACACACACACACACACACACACACACACACACACACACACACACACACACACACACATTATTCTTCATTCATTCTCCACAGTTCCCTCCTCTTTCTGCGTCTTCCCCTTCCCCATTTTTCCTCTTTCCATTATAGTCCTGACCCAGTGTCTTCATTTTCTCTACCGCTCAAGAATTTCTCATTTCCTCCTGCATACCCTACCTCATTTTAATCCATCATCTCTAACGTCCCCAGGCTACTCTGACCCTCTTTCGGCTGCATAAGATCACCTGGCTTATCTGGAATAGAATACTATACTCGTTTCAGTCTAACCTGGCCCAGATATTCGTCCTTTTGTTGCTTATTCCACGTACCTCAGTGGCAGAAAAAGACAATGCTATGGCTCTATATCCTTTTCATAGCGCCTTTTCTTGACTAGCATCATCTTTTAGTATTAATCTATTGCCCCGACTCAGCGTTCAAGGTGGAGAGTTGTCAGTTTTAGGCCAAGTTAAAGTAAAAATGGTATAAAACTGTCTGGACCACGAGAGAGTTAGTGGTGCCGGTATTACCTTTCTCAGATTCCCACGAAGCACTCGGAGTAAATAAAATTCGTGTGGGTTTACCTGCAGCACAATATTTATGTCATCATACCAGAGGCAAATCTCCACAATCATTTCTTGTTTCGTTCAAAATTCGTCTGGGTTTAGCTGCAGTACAGTACTTATGTTACCATATCAGAGGCAAACGTCCATCTTCATTTCTTGTTTCGTGTTTTCCTTCCTACCTTCCTTTCGTCTTCCAGTTTTGATATTACATTTTCCTTGCTACGTTTCTTTCTTCACCTATTTTCCAACACCGCATTTTGTGAGATGTGGCCTCGACAAAAGGATCCCCAGCCATTTCCGTCTTTACTCAGTACGAGGGAATCTTACCATGACACTTTACTCTTCCTCATCTCTATTTTATTTCTCAACCTTAATCACGGTTATCCTCTCCTTCCGCATCCAGCCATTCCATTCTCATACTGTTTCTTAACTTTTATACTTCTTATATTTCTATTTTCACTTTTCTCATCTGTTCCCCTGACCTTTACTGTACATTCTCTCTCATTTCTCTACTTTCTTTTGTTTTCAAACCTGTTCCTCCTTATTTATGTCTATTTTTCAGTTCTCTCTCTCTCCTTCGAAATCTCCCCACCTTATCTAATCTTTCCTTCACCCACCTCAGCTTTTATCACAGCTGGATCTTGAGTGGCGTGTGTGTGTGTGTGTGTGTGTGTGTGTGTGTGTGTGTGTGTGTGTGTGAGAGAGAGAGAGAGAGAGAGAGAGAAACGAAACAAAAGGGATCGGTAAGGTAAAAATATTATGCTTGGAAATACTTTGTTTACGTCGTTTGACAGCTTGGAGAAATCTCTAGTTGAAATGTATAGCGTTTTTGTGACGTTTAGTGTTTAATTACACATACTCGAGAATTTTATGACTGCATACATCAGGCAGTTAGAGCCAGCATTATTACGTAAGCCTATATTGCCAGACAGGAACATTTACTGCCATTATAATGACTGGCAACAGTCAAAATATTTATTTATTTTAATAATCAATCAGATCAGTGTTATAGTAATTACTCTGATCATGAAAAGTTGTGAATGGAAGAGTTTTAGGTGGGGGTCTGAGTCTGGTGAATGTTGATGGTGGAGAGTGGAATCTGAAGCAGCTGCTGTTTGCAGATGATGCTGCACTGGTGGCTGATTCAGAGGAGAGATTGAGACAGGTGGTAGAGGAGTTTGGAAGGGTGTGTGAAAGGAGGAAATTGTAAGTAAATGAGAATAAGAGTAAAGTGATGAAGTGTACGAGGTTGGTAGATGGTAGGGGGATGAATATAGTTTTGAATGGCGAGTTGCTTGAGGAGGTAGAGTGTTTTTAATATCTAGGGTCACATGTTGCTGTGGATGGAAGAATAGATGCAGAAGTGAAGTTTAGAATAAATGAAGTAGGAAAGGTGCCGGGAGGAATGAGAAAAGTGTTTAGATGTCGTTCGCTGAGATGTAAAGAGAAGGCTGTATGAGGGTGTTGTGGTACCGACTGCATTATACGGGGCTGAAACATGGAATATAGGTGTAGCAGAGAGGAAAAGTTTGAATGTAATGGAGATGAGGTGTCTGAGGAGTATGTGCGGAGTGACGCGTATGGATCGAGTGCGGAATGATGAAGTGCGAAGGAGAACTGGAGTTGTTCGGGAGATGGCTGGTAGAGTTGAGCAGAGGGTGTTGCGATGGTTTGGGCATATGGAGAGAATGGATAATGAGCGATTAGTGAAAAAGATAACTAGATCTGATGTGAGAGGTGTAAGGCTGAGAGGAAGACCACGAATAGGATGGATGGACAGTGTGAAGAGAGCGCTGGATGCGAAAGGGATGTCTGTTGAGCAAGGAAGAGTGACTGTGAGTGACAGAAATAAATGGAGAGAAATTGTGAATGAATAAGTGATGACGCAGCCCTGAGGGGGATATTCTCCCGCATTTGGTCTGATCAGCTATTTCAGGTCAGGTGCGGGTAAGGGGATGAGTCTGTTATGATGTGGCAGGGGTAAACCAGCTCTGCTGTCGGGCCCTGCTGCGGATGTCACTGATTGCATTGGGCAGTTGACCCTTGTGCGGTGTGGTGCGGTGAGGATCTGTCCCTTCTCCCCTTTGGGGCTAAGATGCGAATGAATGTGTTTGAATGGATGAGTAAATGGGGAGTGTGTCGTCCTGTCTCGGCTACCTCCCTTTCCTTGGGGGAAGCAGCCTAGGTATATAGATAGATAGATAGATGAAAAGGTGTGACTATGGTGTACTTCGGCGTACATCAGAGTACACAGGAATACATAGGAGGTACAGATAACAGGAGGCCTGTTATGCTCAAACCTACTTTTAAGAGAAACAGATATAAAATAGGAAGGCTACCCCCTACCCATCACAGGAAAATAATAGAAAAATACCATGCTTGTTGGAAATAACAAGCATGGAAATTACACGGCAGGCAGAACATGGATAACTATGTACTTAGGAACTTTCAATATATAAACCTGTAAAGAAAGAACATACACAACCGAAAAACATTCTCGTAGTTAACCAATCGTCTCACAGTCGTCAACAAACACTTCAGCCTGGAAGTAAACTATAGTGATTTAGTTTTGGGCTATAGTCTCGAAAAATTTGTCTACAGTAGTTAATTTTTGAATGCATTAATAATTTTGCACTAATGTTGCTGGCAGCTAATTCCATTGCTCCACTACGCGAATGACGAAGTAATTTATCCATGTATTAGCGTTGAAAATCTTACTTTTGAGATTCATCCCATCATTTCTAGTCACATTATCATTCTCTGTTTCGAACTAGTCATCATATTTGATGTCATATAAGTTGCTGAGTATATTAAATCTTTAAATTAGATCTCGTCTGAGTCATCCCTTTTTTAGACAAAACAGCATCTTTAGCCGTCCTTCGTAGGATAAATTTGGCGAACTGGTATTTTACACAGTATTCTAGGTGTAGTCTGTCTAAAGACGTGTAAAGTTTAGAGATTATTTCAAGCGTTTTGTGTTCGAAATTCCTGTAATGAAGCCGATGCTGTATTTTGTTTACGGTACCTTGTTACCTGCTGCTCTACGCTGTTGAGAGTTTTGCAGGTGATAATTCCTTGATCTCTTTCGTTCCTTACCTCTGTCAATAAATATCGAACTTGCGGTACTCGTTTTTTTCCCCCCTTCAAATTGCAGTACTACATTAATCTACTACAAGTTATATCTGCCATTTTTCACTCCAGTTCAAAAATGTATCCAAGTCGTTTTGTTTTGAGTCACAATCGCTTTAGAAATTACTCTACAACCAGTCTGTGTCATCTGCAATTTTCACTACCCTAAAAATTCGTCCAATTTCTTGATCAGTAATATATAAAGTGAAAAGAACTGGTGGTGACCTCCACCCCCCTCATGTAATGAGGCATATAGATGCAGATTTGAAAGATTCACCTTTAGGTCGATATGACTAGCCTAATTTGAAAGGAGTTATGGCGAAAAAGCGATTTTTAAAACATTTTTGGAGGAGTTTACAGCCTGGGCCTTGGCCCAATTTGGCCCAAAATTTAATCAGATGATCAGAATGTCATAGCCCATCATCCCTGTAATTTTAGATAAAATCGCACCAGTAGTTTTCGCGTAAAGTTGTTAACAGACAGACAGACAAACAAACTGACAAACCGAGTGAAAACAATACCCGTCTTCGAGCCCCTCCGGGGCGGGGACGGGTAATGAATGATCATGGTGATAGCACAAGGTCAAAATTCGATCCCAGTGTGTCCTTATGTAAAAGAAAAATAATGATCTTATTTGCACCTAACTTGGTGGAAGTGTTCAGGGTCAGCCAAGGGGTTTATCTAGTTTATAGAATGATAGGTCATGTGGCAAGGTCAACTTAATTAGTTATTATCCGACTTAGACCAAGCTTGGTGGAAAGGTTCATGGTAGGTGGAAGATGAAGTGCTTTGATTTTGAGAACAGACAATCAATAGTTAATGTCACAGTTTGAAGGCAAAGTTAACTGCACGAGTATGGTGTGTTTGCCTGCACTAATTCTTTATTATACACGTAAGTAATATTATAAATTTTCTCATGAAAATAAGCACGGAGAATATATCATTGTAAAATTTCAGTCTCCCTGAGACTTAATACCGATATGAGAAAACCTGCACAGCCTGAGAGTAAAAATCTGAATCTGAAGCTGACACTGCAATGAACACGGACATCCTTTTCATAAAAAAATTACACAACTCATATCGTTGCTTAATTATCAGACTATTATATAAATAAACTGGGCACTGAATCATTTGTAAGTGGTAGGTTTCAGACTGGCAACCTTGATGCAAAAATTGTATATAATAATAAACACTGTCAGTATAAGAGACATCCTGTGTCGGTCCTCACATAGTTTGGCTCTTGGACAATGTCACATAAATTTCTTTGCTAGTAATGGTCTCATTAGTGTCTTTGCTGTTTGTGCAAAGTAAGCGCTGACGTGGTTTATATTATTTTTTCTTGTATCAACATAACTGCACTACATGTTTTTGTAAGCCTTAATTGAAAAATTATCAATGTAGCGTTGATATCTTCATTTCTTACTTCTGCATCGTAAAAGTAATATGGTATGTAGTTATACATGAAAGACGACTCAGAGTGTGCAATACCTGCCCACACCAAGTGGTATCAGGGCTGAAAATTAGACGTTGTCCTGTGACATGACTCAACTTTCCACAGACTGGTCGGAATTAGATCAAAACTGCTTGAATTCACTTTGCCCTGTGGCGTTGACCTTTGACTGATTGTTCTCAAAATCGAATCCTTTTCCCTTTCCTTACAGTGAGCTCTTTCCCAAACTTTGTGAGTACAAGGTGGAATGTAGTAATGGGTAGAGAACTCTGAATCTCCTCCCAAATGCTATCTTGTTTCTGTGCCTTTTACATCTTTTGTTTCAGCACTTGTTTTCTTCCCTGCATCATTACAGTCATTGTAGAATATATATTTTTTCTACTTTATGGTGTGTTTATATGGGAGCTACAGTAGCTTCCAACTACATGCCATATATTAGCAGCACATAAACGAGTCTCTGGCTACATCCCCTAAGTGCCAAGCCCCACCTGTGTCCCCCCAGAGATCTGTTCCAGTCTTGACAAAATTACCCTCTTGGACCCGTTTTCTCCAATTGACCTATTTTCCCTCATGGACCTGTTTTCCCCCATGGACCCACTTCCCCCATGGACCCATTTTCCTCTTGGACCTATTTCTCCCTTTGACCTGTTTTCACATAGACCTCTTTCCCCAATATGGCCACGTATTTTCCCCAATGGACCTGTTTTCACCACTGATGTACTTGCACCTGTGGACCCATTTTCCCCTTGGGCCTATTTTTCCTTCACATACCTTCTCCATGGACCCATTTTTCTTATGAACTTATTTTCACCACAGGCTTACTTTTCCCATGGCCTTTTTTCCTCCATGGACCTACTTTTGCCATGGACCTCTTTTCCACCATGGCTGTATGTGCCACCATGAATCTACTTTTCCCTCCACTGACGTTTCATGGAATGGGGCAACACGAATCAGTGATTATTTGTTTTGTTTTGTTTTTTCACATATCTGATGAAAAAACGTCGAGTGTTACAGGAAGTTTTTTAGGCTATAACTCGTGTGTTGCAGCTCGAATGATGCTCAAAATATATAGAAATATATATATATATATATATATATATATATATATATATATATATATATATTATATATATATATATATATATATATATATATATATATATATATATATATATATATATATATATATATATATATATATATATATATATATCCCAGGTTGCTACCAAGTACCTAGGTCAATAACACGCGCGTGTGCAGCGTTTCGTTTTGGATTTAGGTCTGATGAAGAAAGAAGGAAAGAGAAACAACGACATTTTTACAACAAGAGTTCGTAACTCTGCGAAGATTAGAAGGGTTTTGTGAGTAGTTTTGCACTTAAATAGCAAAATTCTTTTATTCTGTATGCATAAAGTTTGGTTTCGCAAGCGTTTTTGTGTCAATGCCCATATACGTTATGTACACGACATCACTGAAGCCTGTGTCATCCCCACATAGTAAGCACTACTGTGTTGATGAAGGAACGGATAGTTTAGATTATAGTCATGGTCAGTAATACTGTCCCTCGTAGCAGATAAACAAATAATGGAACACAGATATTATTCTACAAAGATAACCGGGCTCCAAATATCGTGTCACAAAGGTTTTAAAAGTCACTGATCACTTTTTCATTACTCGTTGCCATGGAGTTCATGTTTTTATGGCCGTAACTAAGCAACGTGTGATACTCGTGTATAATCTTTTCACTGAATGTCCTCTTGTGATTTTTCTTTTCCACATATTGTCACTCTGTTAAATGGCACTACATCAAACCTTCGGGCAAATGACGCTAGAATATTTATTTGCTACATTTTACCTCTAATTCTTAAATAAGTTGATTGGAGACTAGCTGATAGGTGGTAATGGAACACAGCTACCTGTATAACACCAATATGACCAATGAAAAATAATATAAATTCCGTATTATAAGACTACGATAAAAGAAAAACTATATAACGAAATCATTAACTCCTATCCAGAGATTATCTCCAGACGATGTCATTCATCTTAGTAGACACTATTAGAACTGGAGGAGGGGGGAGAGGAGCGGATATGATCGTAGTTAATTTCTTCAATACTACAGTACAATTTATACAGATATATAGCTCGTTTGGTGTAGTGTAATTAACACACTGAACTCGGCGATGTCCTGTTTCATTTTATTCTTGCCCTCTCCTGACGATTTTATTCAGCATATGATAGACATTTCGAGCTGGTGGGGTCAGACATCGCTACATTAAACTGGCTGGAACCTTTCCTACGTTGAATAAAATCGTCTGGCAGCAGCAGGAGTAAACTAAAATGGACGCCGGATTCAAGATGTCAGCTTGAATCAGGTTAATGAATCAGGGTTACGGATAATCAGCTGGAAAGACCGATTATAATACAGACCCGAAATATACAAACTTCCACTCTTCCTTGCATTTCCCTTAAACGAAGTAATTTACGATGCTGTGTCCCCCGTAAGTTAGATAATTACTGCGATAAGGAGTTCATCGTAAGGTTGTTTGTGAATCCGGGCTCAGAGTGAAGATGGAGGGGGTAAGCTCGACTATAGTTCGTCTACATTAAGTTGGCGAAAATTTGTGTCTTTTTGCACCTTATTTCCCATAGCTCGGCAGAATAAGACAATACAACGGCTTTAAATCTTTTCCATCACACTTATTCGTGACTATCACTGTATCCTAGTATTAATCTCCTATTACACCCAGCCTTGAAAATAGAATGACTGAGCTTTTAGGCCAAGTTAATGTAAACACTGTAGTAATGATGAAGCCACAGCCCAACACACAGGCCTTGGACAGTACTTTCACCAGCGTAGCAGGCTTTGTAGCATCTCCTTCTTAGCGAATTATTTTGCATGATACTCCTGACCGTTGTTTTATATCTCCATAGGCCAGTTTAATATTGACACATATTGCATAAATAACATGCTACGGAATAATAACATCTTCTTCATTCCGATTATCTACATTTTTTTTTAATCTTGCGCACCTCAGACAATTACTGTATATCCTAGGGGAGGCCTTACAAACTAGACAGCTTAGATGCAGTCGTCAGTAACCTCTTCACTACTAGATGCCCTTCCAAAGTTGACTACATTCCTTTGGTGTAAGCCTGATTAAAATGATAAATACGTCACCGAATTAAAGGAGTTAACACGACATGTGCAGAAATCAGACCGGTAAGCAAGAGGTTCATTAGAGGCTCCCCTGAGATATCGTTAAGGGCCATGTTCTCGTGTGGTAAGGAAGCTCCATACCATTTCTTCCTTGCCAATTAATTTCTGTATCTACCACGTTAATACTCATATGTTATTTATGGTGCTGGAGAGGGGTTCCTTCAGCAGGTGGCACTGACCTATCTGTGTGGCTCCTCTGCCTGGTACTGCAAACGCTCCAAAACTCCTTCTCAGTCTCGTGAATGGGGAGTGGTGGACTGCAGGAGAGAGGTAACTTCAGCCAGCAGTCTACTGGGTTCACATTCAGTTGAACCCGGAGTTACAAGTATTGCTGCTACTACTATTACTACTACTACTACTGCTGCTGCTGCTGCTGCTGCCGCTGCTGCTGCCGCTGCTGCTGCCGCTGCTGCTGCTGCTGCTGCTGCTGCTGCTGCTGCTGCTGCTGCTGCTGCCGCTGCCGCCGCCGCCGCCGCCGCCGTTATATGTTATCCATGCCAAAGCTTGCCAGACTACCGGCAAACAAGCCTGAGTGCCGCGGCCAGGGCGAGACACAAACACAGGTTTTGTGGAGTGTCACGTCTGGGGGCTCGTTTGTGTGTGTGTGTGTGTGTGTGTGTGAAGGGGAGGGGGGAATTGAAATAGTGGTGCATTATTATTCCCTCTCTCTCCTTCCCTTCTTCCTCCTCCCTCCCTCCTTGCTCCTCTTTCTTTTCTCCTTCGTCCTCCTTCACTCCTTCTTCTCTCCTTCCCTCACATTCTCCCTCCACCACCTCTCTGAAGAAGATCTGAGGTTGTGCTTTTAGTGAAAGAATTAAGCTAATGAAACCTAGTTACTACTTGGAGAGAGAAAGAGAGAGAGAGAGAGAGAGAGAGAGAAGGATGGAGGAAGAACAGGACAGAGGAAGAGGGATACAGGACGGAGGGAGAGCGAAAGAAGAATGATGAGAGGAAAAAGTGGAGGGAGAGAGAGAGAGAGAGAGAGAGAGGGGGGGGGAGAATGGAGAGGAGAGAAAAGACGGAGGGAGAGGGAAAGAAGGAGGAATAAAGAGATGATGGAGGAAGAGGGGGGAAGGAGGGAAGGAGACAAAGCAGACTGAAGGGAGAGAACTGAAGGGAGAGAAGAGAAGGATGAAAGGAGAAGGGGATGGCGGGAAGGAAGGAAAGAAGGAGGGAGAGTGGAAGGGAAACAGGGAGGAAGGGAAGAAGAGAAGACTGGAAAGAAAAAGGATTGGAGGAGATGGAGGAAAGAGAAAAACATGAAAGGGAAAAGATGGATGAAAAGCTGGAGAGAGAGAGAGAGAGAGAGAGTAATTACATCTAATAGCCGCGAGAGAGAGAGAGAGAGAGAGTAATTACATCTAATAGCCGCGAGAGAGAGAGAGAGAGAGTAATTACATCTAATAGCCGCGAGAGAGAGAGAGAGAGAGAGAGAGAGAGAGAGAGTAATTACATCTAATAGCCAAGCACTAACAACCCAATTAGACACAAAACACCTATTGTCCTCTAAGACTCTCAAGGTCCTGTGACCCATTTTCAGCTCCAACACAATACTAAAGTTGCCGCGACAATGAGAGAGGTTAATGGTATAGTAGCATTGTCAACTTTTTAATGCTGCTTTTGCTCAGTATCAGCTGAATAATTCGTCTGGCCATAGCTGTGTTAAATACGAGAAAAGACGCGACTATGATTACTATGAATTATTATCATTCTTATAATTATTACTCTTATTGTTGTTGTTATTATTATTATTATTAGTAGTAGTAGTAGTATTATTATTATTATTTATCATTGTTATTATTGACATTATTTGTATTTATTATTATTATTATTATTATTATTATTATTATTATTACTATTATTATCATCATCATCATTACATTATCATTATTATTATTATTATTATTATTATTATCATTAGCATCATCATCATTATCATATTCTTGTTATTATTATTATTATTATTATTATCATTATTATTATTATTATTATCGTTATTACTATTATTATAATTGTTTATTATTATATATTATATATATATATATATATTATATATTATATATATTATATATTATTATTTATATTATATGTTGATATAAAGGAGCGTTGTGGTGTTGATGTGGATGTGATAGGAAGCGTTATGAGGAACACACTGAGGTGGTTTGGCCATGTGGAGAGGATGGAGGGTGAAAGACTGACGAAGAGAGTGTATGTGAGTGAGGTGGAGCGGAAAGAGAGAGAGAGGGAGGCCTGGGATGAGATGAAGGGATGGAGTGGAGAGGTATATGAGAGAGGGGTGCGTGATATGGAAGCAGGGGAGTGAAATGGCGGGGGACAGGGCGACTTGGAGGCGATTTGTTTGTGGCCACCCCAAACGGGATTGAGGCGTCTGGCAATAGATAGATAGATAGATAGTTTATTATTATTATTATTATTATTATTATTATTATTATTATTGTTACTATTATTATCATTATCATTATTATTATTATTACCATCATCATCATCATCATCATATTGTTGCTGTAATTATTATTATTATTATCATTATTATTATTATTATTATTATGATTATTATTATTATTACTATGCTGCTGCTGCTGCTGCTGTTGTTGTTGTTGTTGTTGTTGTTGTTGTTTTTGTTGTTGCTGCTGCTGCTGCTGCTGCTGATGATGATGATGATGATGATGATTATTAAGTCATGATAATTATCATTATTATATCATTATGATTTGTTGTTGTTGTTGTTGTTGATGGTAGTGGTGGTGGTGGTGGCGGCGGTATTATTTGTATTCGACTCAGCGCCTAAACAGGTCATCGTGTTCCCTGCGGCACAGCAGCCCTTGCTTCCATGGCACGCCAACAGGTGCCTGGGTTACTGCGCCTCACCCCACTCACTCACGCGGCTTAGCCAGGAACATGAATTGAGGGAGCCAGAAAATTTCCACTGGTAACTTTGCATCATTGGATGATTTATTGGCAAAATAAAATGAGAAATACTATACAAGGCTACAGGCGTGAACATTAATTCTAATAAATTTTGCGGAAAAAAAAAAAAAAATAGATTCAACTCAGGTAGAGACAACATCGATAATGTATAGCCTATATCAGCATTAATGTCCACGGCTGTAGGCTACATCATGAAATGCACCAATATAAGTGTATTTTGACTTTTTTATGGATAAACATTGTAAGTCGGTACCACTGTGATGACCCAATATACCCACGTTACCGCTAGATCTAATTTGTTTAAACTACTGTACTGTAAGCTGCCAGAAGCTTTTATATATATATATATATATATATATATATATATATATATATATATATATATATATATATATATATATATATATATATATATATATAAGATGATCAATAAATAGAAATTGACCTGCCACAGTAGTTCGACCAATATATATATATATATATATATATATATATATATATATATATATATATATAACTTCGATCATTTTCTGTTATCGTATTATCGCTGTAGTGCCGAACACTGGTAAAAAGTTTACAGACAATGTATCCTCCCTGTACTGATCTACGGATCAGAAAACTGGAGTGTAACAAAATGTCTATAACGTAAGCTTAGGAATGCCCAAAGAGGAATGGAGACGATAAACAGTTGGGGGAGGCGGTGGCTCAATCGGTAGAGAGGTGGCCTGTGGTCCTAACGGACCCAGATTCAAATCCCCGTTGGGGCAATGAACAGTTTAAGGATTTGAATTTCATTAAATTAGGCTTAACTGATCTACCAGAAGACCCGCCGACATGTCGTAAAAATTCCCCCGCTAATACCAATACACCAGTCCTGTATGAGGCAGTCCTGTATGAGACAGTCGCCCTAGCATGTATTCGATATGGACGGGGAGTGTTGGCGCCGAAGTGGTGACATGTAGAGGTGTATGTATGTAGGAGGACTGCTGGGCCTTGATAGCAGGCTGTGAAGCCTATGCTCAGAGTCGGACACATAAAAAAATATATAAATGCTAGGCATGACTTGGAGAGACAAGAAGTAAGGCTGTTGAATAAGAAAGCAAACAAAAGCAGAAGATATCCGCATTCCTGTAAAAAAAAAAAAAAAAAAAAAAAAGAGGAAATGGTCCTGGGCAAGTCATGTATTAGAAGACATGATAACAGATGAACTAGTTACTAGATCAACAGGGGGAGAGTTAGTGGATTGGATGTGGAAAACGTGAAGATTAGCTTGGGAGGAAGGTACGATTCCAGAGGATTGGAAGTCTGCAGTAATCGTCCCCTTATACAAAGGTAAAGAAGAAAGATAAGTATGTGGTATCATAGGGGTATATGTCTCCTTAGGAAAGATATATGGCAGGATACTTATTAACAGAGTGAGGGAAACAACAAAGGAATTGCTTGGAGAAGAACATGGTGGGTTTAGGAAGGGAAATGGTTGTATAGATCAGATAATCGTGTTCAGATGTATAGCTTGGATCCTGGAACTTCTGCAAGAAGGATACAAGTCTAGGGTGAGAGCTGTGGAATGAGTTATCTGAGAGGAGCGTGTGGAGTTACATGGAGAGACAGACTGACAAACGAGGAAGTGAAACAGCGTTGATGTAGGTGTGATTGAAAAGGATAAGAGAAATATTCTAAGGTGGTTTGGCCATGTGGAAGGGATGGAGAGTGAAAGATTGACTTGGAACGTGTAGGCCTATGTGAGTGAGGTGGATGGGAACAGGGAGAGGGGCAGACCAAGGTTGAGATGGAGGGATAGAGTGGAGAGATATATGAGAGAGGAGGTGTGTGAGTTGGGAAGAGGGCAGCCAGATGACGGGGGATAGGGTGACATGGAGGCGATTTGTTTGGGGCCACCCCTTACAAGATTGAGGCGTCAGGGAATAGATAGATAGATTTACCCAACTCAAATTTCAAATGATATGGAGGTTAGACCATCATATACCTTAAATTTATCAATGACCAAAGTAATTTCAAAGGCCCCCCATAAACTGTAGACGTTCAAGCATAACTAAACAATCAGGACTGACAAGAAAATATCTAAACCTACCTAATACACTGGCCCAATCTATTGTGCAAATGATAACATCCATACACGAGGTCCGAGAAATACCAAGCTTGAGCACCGATTTGGATAAATTCTTGATTTGGAGCAAAATCAGAGACCAAACAGTATAACTGACCGTATACGGTAACGGTCGATAAACCCGAGACATAAAAAAGTAAATATATGTACCTCCTAGTCCTAAATGGTAAATTTTTACAAGTGGACAATACAGCCCCCAGGTAGTGCAATATATTTTTCTGGCAGTTTTTGATGCGATTCGAATGTTTCTGACCTTCATTTTTGTCGGAAATGTACCTCACCGAACAAAATAAAACTAACCAAACCCAACCCAACATACCTAACCTATCTTAGGGGAGTAATAATCAATTTCCGAATGGGGTAATGGGGGTTATTTGTGATCCTTAGAGACTATACTATACGATAATGGTGCTAAAATTCCAAAACTGCATATTGTCCACTTGTAAAATAATACCTCCTAAATTAGGTCTTGATCTCATGCAGCGCCGGCACAGCAACTAATAAACATCAAGTTCATCAATAATGAAGTATAAACGCTCGTGCCGAACATTCGAATAAGAATAAAATAAAAATGATTATCTTGTTGGTCTCTTATATAGTAAGTTGAAATATTATCCAGATAACAACAGCATATGCAAATTCAAAATTGGAAAAAAAAAAATGGCTTTGAAAGAAAACCACAAAAATATAAGGATAACTATACTGTTTAGGCAGTAGCGGATTGGCATGCAAAAATTCCTGAGTATTCGAGCAACATAAGTGATCAATTGATATTAATCGTATTATATATATATATATATATATATATATATATATATATATATATATATATATATATATATATATATATATATATACTACGTTTTGTGAATTGGGGGGCCATGGCCCCCTGGCCCCCCCTTTGGCTACGCCCATTCTCACGCCACCACCAGGCTACTGGCACCGTTCCTGGCATCCTGGAATATCATACAGTACGGTGCAGTGGTAAGAGCAAGGGTGTCGTTACACTGTAATGGTTGACTTATGGAACAATAATGTAACTATACTCTATTTGCCTTAACTTGGCCTAATAAGAGACTTCACCAGATCCTGCTTCAGAAATCTGCCACTAGGTTCGCTTCCGTCGCCCAGCTCTGATGCGGGGTAGGCTCTGAAAAAGTAGCCAGTGCTTGATTTCTTTTTAATTTTGACGCAAAGTAAAACACCTCAAAACAAATTTTACTCATCAAATTAACCACATGGCATGATATGCTACAAAGAAATTACAATATGGGAGCCCTTTAATTATGTACAATGTATTATAAGTGTCATTTTGTAAACTCCGCTTTCGTCAGTTTACTCATCTCTGTAAGCATAACATAGAGACAAAACCTAGGCAATTTTACTAGAACCATCCATAAAGCAAGATAACAATGATTAAAATATTTGTCATTCGCTAGTATCCACAAAAGAAAATAAATGTGTAGCCGCATATTTAGCAACATCTTTCGATACGCTGCCCTGCCAGACATATGACTTTTCCTAACAATACGGACCTGTTGAACGTCTTGGTCATCTTAGGAACCAAAGTCTAACACAAATAATTCTTTTAAATGTTTCCCTGGCTCCACTGCACAGTTTATTAAGTTTAAACTTCAACTCCTCGAACAGTGTTATGATTATAGTGTCATACCGCACTGCCGTTTGTTTGGAATAATATGGCTGACTCACCAACTAAGCAATCGTTCAGTACATTATTTTCAGAGGAACTGTTTACTACTTTAAAGCATGCTAAAACACACACATCAGAAGTCCTAAAGGTAATCTTCTTTTACTAACTGCACACGATTTATTCAAATATATGTAAACAGACAGCACATTATTTTGGTCCCCCAAGCTAAGATTCTCGGAAAGCTCGGTTATTCTTTCTTTACAGGTATATATATATATATATATATATATATGCGCTTGATTGAATAGGAAAAAAGATTCTTATAAATAGCAGTATTATTATAAACTCAGTATTAGGTACAATTTCACAGGTCTTTAAAACCCCGCAAAAATATTTAATCGAGGCTGGGCGACGCTAGACCACCTGGTGGCAGACCGCTGAAACAGGTTTGGTGAAGCCTCTAATTGCCTTCTCTTCATCTTGAATACTGAGCAGTCAGAATTCAACGCTGGAATATGATTCCACTTACAAAGAAGCACTACGGAAACGATGCCTAACAGTGGCACTGTCTGGTGCTGCCAATGAACTGCAGGAAACTATAGTCTCACCAATCTAAAACCTAGGTTTGGGTGGAGTCTAGCCGGGGATTTCCCGGCGTACAGCGTTGCCTTGTTTCCTATACTCTCATTGGCTAGTGGCTGACCTGACACCGTTAGAGTTCGTCCGCTCCCATCTCGCCACCTGGCCTGACATGACTTCACCCACTTCTGTGCGTGTGTGTGTGTGTGTGTGTTTGTGTATGTGTGTGTGTGTAAAGACAAACTAGTTTAAGTTATAAATATAATCAAAATAATGAATTTAAAAGTCGCATTCTCTCTCTCTCATATAATTTATGATTTTTTACCTGGTTATAGCCTTTAAATTACACTCTACATATTAAAACTTAGACTTTCCACACCACCCAAGAGGTAAAAGTCACGGCGCGTTTTTTTTTTTTTTTTTTAAGAGGTTTCCCCGATAGGCCTATTCCTCTTCTCTTACAGCATGTAAGAAATTATCATGAATCCTCCTCATCAGAAGAGGTGAGAGTGATTTTCTTGGGAGACGTAAACTCTGGAGAGTTGTTTTCTTCATTATCTCTTGCTTCTCTGCGTATTGCTTCAATCCTGCTCTTGCTAAGTCCTGTTGCTGCAGCTGTTCGATGAATTGCCCTTGACACATCATCGAAAATTCCTCCGTACTGCTTCTCCTGCAGAAAATACTGGCTTACGTTGAAGGCCATTTCTTTGGCTTGACTATGTAGATGCGAGCGAGTTGGCGTAGCTGCCATTGTGTCTGCATCAACATAGAAAGTGAATAGTGGAAGCACCTGACAGAAGCTTAAATCTCCCTCCAATGGATTAACTCCCAGTATGGGCCTGGTGTTGCCGCTCGTGAGTGTTTTAACTTATTTATTTCTATTAAGAAAATAGCGTATGTTCTACTGATTCCTTCAAATTATATTATAAACGTAATTGTTACATTACTTACCCAACTTAGAACTACCGTGAAAGTCGGTAAAAGTAACTACATATTTTTCAGCACCACTGTAAAATATGTATGCCACGTTTCTTTATTGATGTACAAGAGCCATGTGCATTACATGTTTACCTTCCTTTTATATGCTAGAATACTTACGTTTATATTGTATTAGTATGTGTGTACCTATCTGTGGTGCCTATTACATATATAACAGAATCTACTCATCGCTCGTTTAGGAAGTATGGCATGGCTGCACCCAGCGCCAGACTCCACCCAAACCTGGGTTTAAGATTGGTGAGACTATAGCTGCAAAAAAAGCGAAAATATCCGCCAAACTGAACTGAAAGCTATGCTGATCCCTCTGATTATTGCACCCGCCCGCTCGATAGTCGGATCAGTGGTGTTGTTTTCTTCTGGCGCGAGCGCGCGCGTGCGATGTAATTCACCGGGTCGGTCAGGATCACCTGATGGTCAGCTTTTACCCTCCCGGAAGGGAGCTGAGAGCTCATATAGTCCGATCTAAGGGCAAGGCTGTGACCTTCACACACGCACACACCCGTCCCCTTGCTCAAGGGGGACAGTAACCACCCACTTCGTCAGTGAAACTTTTCGCAACCTGAGCGAGGCGCGAACTCCCGTCTACCAGATGGCAAGCGAGAACGTTACCACTGCACCAGCGAGCGGTGTGTGTGTGTGTGTGTTTAAAATAATAATAATGATAATAATAATAATAATAATAATAATTAACGGGTTATTGGATAAAAGGCAGTTAAAGGCTGAAAATATACAATGGATAATAGGAAGAGTATTTGAAAAGGACTGTAGTTACATGCTTTAAAATATAAAATGATTAAATGATTAATAGGTAATACTTAATCATAGTCAAATTATGAAATTGTTATAACCTGTTACTTAAAGCAAATCTCATTACAAATATATTTAAAATTAGTAAGAAGTGAAGTCAGACATACAATATTCATTATTGTTTAAGATTCTAACTAGAGTGGGAATCGGGCTGTTCTTTTACCTGTCAGTTCTGACTAGAATTGGGGTAACCTTATTGTATCTCCGAGTGGCACGTAGTGGTGGGCAAGGTAAAGAGAATGTGAGGTTGATTCACCGTTCCCGGCTCGCAGAGGGTGTGACGTCAAGAATAAGACAAAGAGAGAATGGGAGCGCGAAAAAAAAAAAAAAAAAAAAACTAATGTAATGGTATACCAATGCAAACTGACGATTTCCGGATCAATTGGTAAGTGTTTAGTGTTTCTATACTCTCAACCAGTGATCTCTGTCAATATTTTCAGTTGTTTTTCTAATAATAAGCTAGCTTACAGGCATCTGTGACGTCAGATCTGTGTCTGTATGACCCTGTATACAAAATTCCTGTATTCTCTGAAAACAGTTCTTCTTGAAGGTATGTTTTATAATATCTCAGAAACATAGAATTAACCTTTTCATTGCTCTGCATGCAGTTTAGGATGCAAATAAAAGTAATCCATGTAGGACAGGAAGCTCATATCACAGGGCAGGTAGGTGAGCAACTGGCCTCACTATCAAGCAGAGACCCTCCTCAGTCTGGATTATCTGTGACGTCATGCACAGACCGAGACAGGTTTTTGCTCCCCGCTCCCCCCCCCCCCAGTGTGAAACTACCTTATATTCTCTTTATCTTGGTGGTGGGGGTGTTGGCGGTGGCAGGAGGTGGTGATGACGTGGGTTGTTCAGCAACTTGTGGCTGAATTGTTCAAGGGCTTGGTGATGGTTGTCAGCCAGGGTTGTTGGTCAAGGGTGTGGAGGGCATCATCATAGGTGCTGTAGGAGGGTCCCATGATGATCTTAACTGCACATTTTTAATGCCCTCAAGACGGAATCGCTGCATCTGTGTCAGGCTGGGGGACCAGGCAGGTGAGGCGTATGTCAGCTTGGGGAGAATAATCTGTTTGTACTGTAAATGTTGCACAGTTCCATCATTAGAAGACCAAGGGACTTGAGATGTCGGAGCATGCACAATATGTAGGTGGCTGCTTTGACTACAGCATCGATGTGATTGCCCCAATACTGCTTGGTGCAGATGACCACTTCGAGCGTGTGGTGCAGAGTGAAGCTGGGACGTGGAATGGGTGCGGTGCTAAGGATGAAATGCATTACCACTGTTTTCCCAGTGTTGATGGTGATTTTAACACTGGTCCAGGAACAAAGGTTATTTAGAATTGTCTGCAAGTGAGTGTAGTCAGGGAGGTGTTATTGATGGTTGTGGCTATTGCTGGATCATCCACATACTTCCAGGGAAAGGGGGTGTCCAGCAGTGCATTGTTGATTAGGACAAGAAAGCACAGTGGGCCCAACTTCGTCCCCTGGGGCACTCCACACATGATGGTCTGGATGCTGGACACCGTACCCTGGAAACGGACAGCCTGGCGACAGGGGGAAAGTCTGCCAACCATGGGACGGTGGGCTCCCTGATGCCCCTGGATGACGTTTTAGTGATGAGGTTGGTGTGGTTGACTAGGTCGAAGGCCATGGTAAAGTCTATAAACGATGCTACAACTGAGGATTTCCACTGTTTTAGGTTTTGAAGATAAAGTCCAGAAAACTGATGATGCAATGAGTAGTTGATGAGGCCTTCATGTTGCCAAACTGTTGCAGGTCTACGTTTGAGGCTAGATCTGCATATGCCCACTTCCCTACAAAACTTTCACAGAGAAGACTGGACAATGGCGTGACTGATATGGGTCTCGGATCGTTATAGGTGGCAGGATTGGCGGTTTGGGGAATAGGTGTAATGTACGATGTTCCAGTCACCAGGGCATTTGTTCTGCTGGAGAGATGCATTGATAACAGAACAGAGTGGTAATAATAGTTCATAGGCAAATTCTTTTACAAGTGTCATAGGCAGGTCTATCGGTGTGGTAGATTGCTTGGCCCGAAATACTTTAGGTTTCTGGTACACATGATGTACTTCGACCACTGGGGTGGTGTGGGGTTCCGTGCTGGTAGATAGGCGGGCAGGAGGGTGGTGTCGAGTCTTGGCAACTTCTGACATATAGAGGCAAAGTGTGTGTTTACCTCCATTGCCGCCTCGTGGATGGATAGCTGACTTGTGCACGGGAACGAGGTGGTTGGAGTGTTAATGCCACACAACTCCTTCACATTGCTGTACCACTTACTAGTATTGCTTTGTTTCAGGTTTTCCGGTTTTAGGGTAGTATGATTTTTTGACGATTGATTTCTCTTATTGCCTTGTTTCAAACAGCTTTGTAAAGCTAGGCGTTGCTGGACAGAAAAGCTTGGTTGCGTTGCTCTAACAGGCGATCTATGAACCAAGGGGGATCGGTTGTATGACTTTTTAGCATCTTGATTGGGATATAATGTTGAAATGCAGTGATGATGGTAGATAAATAATTGTCCCATTTTGTAGCAATTTCTTGAACGGTTAGCACCTCGACCCAAGGGTATTGCATCAACTGCCCAGACTCACGAATGGATGACTCACGGAGTGGCCTGAACTCCCTAATTGTGGGAGGATGATAATAGGACACTGTAGGCTGTGGGCGCCAGAGGATCGAGGTGTGTGTGCTGCGGCATTGGTTGTGGTGTCTGATAATGTTCAATTACATCAGTCGATATCAGGTCAAGGGTATTATTACCACGAATGGGGAAATGGACAACTTGAGTGAGGTGCAGTTCATTTTCTATGGATGTTGTGTCAATTTCATTGAAGTCGCCGCAGATCATTAGTTTGGCACAGGGATATCTGACACGGAGGTGGTCGGAGGTATGAGTCAGGTGGTGAAGAAGAAGGTCCATAATATGGGGCCTAGGGGGATGGTACACCACACAGCACAGAACAGAGGCGGCCTAACGGGTGTGATGAGGCGGTGCAATACGCACCCACAGTGCCTCCACGCCCTCAGGAATGTCAACGTCTAGAGCGGATGGCGTAAAGTCCCGGCGATAATACAACACCACACCACCACCGCGCCTCCCCGTGCGAAGTGAATGAAACAAGTCAAAGTTGTGGATATGGCTAGTTTCTGGCGTAAACTGCTATGCCTACGTTATGACAATATCTGGGTTGTTTGTGTTGACCACTGTTGTAAGTTCATCACTTTGTTGCTTAGAGACATGACTGTGTGTGTGTGTGTGTGTGTGTGTGTGTGTGTGTGTGTGTGTGTGTGTGTGTGTGTGTGTGTGTGTGTGTGTGTGTGTGTGTGTGTGTGTGTGTGTGTGTGTGTGTGTGTGTGTGTGTGTGTGTGTGTGTGTGTGTGTGTGTGTGTGTGTGTGAACAAAATAACTGAAGCGGTTTTGATACGATTAGGATCAAACTTGGTGAGAGCGTCGAGGTTCAGCCAGGAGGCTTTTTAGTTATTTTCAGAACTGTACTGTATATCAACAGTCAAGGTCACAAGGCAAGGTTACCTTAAACAGCTTTGATCTGATACAGATTAAATTAAGGAAAAGCTGAGGGTATGGCAAGGATGTTATTGAATTTTAAGAACCATTAGTCAGTGGTCAAGGTCAGAGATTAGGAACTATAACTCAGTTTACACTTGACTTGGACCAGGCTTAATGTTGGTGTCGAGGGTCTGCCAAGGATGCTGTCTCAATTTAGGGAACAACGGGTCAAAGGTCAGGAGTGCAGGGTAAATAAACTCATCAATTTTGATCCGACAGTGCCCAGACATGGTGGATGGGTTGAGATTCTGCCAAAGGTGAAATAAATCAATTCTGAGAACAACTTGTCTAAAGTCACGGAGCAAAGTCGGATGTTCAGCCCTTATACTAACTGGTGTGCAGGTGTTTCTCTCTGAGAACTCATTCTTGAACTGAGATTTAAACATACATTATTAGAAGTATCACTTCAGTACAGTTATCACTAGGCTAAACCCCGATCACTTTCCAAATCAGAAAAAAATGCAATATATTGAATAAAGCCAATTATCCTAGTCTGCTGTAACAAATGGTTTTCTGTCGTTCTGTTAAATTTTCCCGTCCGTTTTTTATACATTGAGGTGTTCTCTTTCACTCTTCTGCCAATTTTTGCTCAAAGGTTGGATGGACGGCGAAATATTGCCTTCATTGCTGTAACTGATCCTTGTCTATTTTAGTATTCACACTCTTACAAGAGTTACCCAACACGGGCCAACCTGCCAGCTGCAGTTAACCTGTTGTGTTCTTCAAACAAAGCACCATTCACTCCTTGTTTTTACCCAGAATATGTTGACGTTTTATATCATCATCATCATCATCATTATTGCTATTCTGTTGTAAATGAAATGGGTAGAAACTCGAAGAATCATCATCAATATCATCATCAATAAAAAGGGAACACAAAGCAAGAGAGGTAACGTTAGGGCACCCGGTGAAAATGAACCATCCTTCCATTAGCAAATTTTATGCCTTCATAATTCCTGCTCAGTCTCACGCAATAAATTTTACTCTTACAAAAACACAAATACACTACCACAAAATTCTATTGTATACACCACCACGCACTCACTTTTACACACACACACACACACACACACACATACTATATCTGATCCTTGTCTATTTCGGTATTCACTCTTACAAGAGTTGCCTAACATGGGCCAACCTGTCAGCTGCAGTTAACCTGTCGTGTTCTTCAAACAAAGCACCACTCACCCCTTGTTTTTGCCCAGAATATGTTGACGTTTTATATAATAATTATCATCATCATCGTCTTCATCGCTATCCTGTTATAAGTGAAATGGGCAGGATATAGAAACTGGAAGGAACATGAACAGAAGAATCATCATCATCATCTATAAAAATGGAAAACGAAACACAAGAGGTAACATCAGGGCACCCGGTGAAAATGAGCCACCCTTCCATTAGCAAATTTTATGCCTTCATAATTCCTGCTTACTCTCACGCAGTAAATTTTAGTCATACAAAATACACAAATACACTGCCACAAATTATTATTATATACACCACCACGAACTCACTTTTACACACACACACACACACACACACACACACACACACACACACACACACACACACACACACACACACACATACAGTTTGAGGAGGATAAAAAAAATAAAAGTAGTGATCAACCAAAGCTGTTTTACAGCTACATCAGAAGCAAAACCAAAGTAAAAGATATAATACAATCCATTACGGACGAGGGAATCACTTATACACAAGAGAAAGATATCTGTGAAGCACTAAATAAGAATTTCCAATTAGTTTTTACAGAAGAAAAAAATTTTGAGAGGGACTATGTGGAATATGCATGTCCACACATACTACCAGATATAAAAATACCAGAAAAAGTAATACAGGAGGAGTTAAGTATTTTAGACAGAGGAAAAGCAAGTGGTCCTGATGAAATTTCATGTTGGGTACTACGAGAATGTGCAAAGGAGTTAAGTAAACCATTATTTTTAATTTTCAAGAAATCCTTGAGTCAAGGTAAACTACCTGATATTTGGAAAAAAGCAAATATTGTCCCCTTATTCAAGAAAGGAAATAGACAAAATCTACTCAACTACCAACCAGTATCACTGACCAGTGTTGTAAGCAAGGTATTAGAAAAGCTTATAAGAAAAGCTTGGGTAAATCATCTAGAAGAACACAGTATGATAACAGAAAGACAGTTTGGTTTCAGGAAAGGAAAATAATGTGTTACTAATCTGTTGAGCTACTATGACAGAGTAACAAACACAATGCAGGAAATTGAAGGATGGGTGGACAGTATCTATTTAGATTTCAAGAAAGCTTTTGACACAGTACCACACCAAAGACTTTTATGGAAACTGTACCATCAAGGAGGAATTCGAGGCAAACTGTGTTGTTGGATGCAAGACTTTCTCATAAAAAGAGAAATGAGAACAGTACTAAGAGGAAACTACTCATCATGGAAAGAAGTGACTAGTGGAGTACCACAGGGTTCAGTGCTGGCACCAATCATGTTTTTAGTGTATATAAATGATATAAACAGTAACACTGGAAATGAAAGCTATCTGAATATGTTTGCAGATGATGCAAAAATACAAAGGAGAATTACTAACACAGACTCTTGTAAAGAGCTACAAGAAGAATTAAATAAACTTCATGAATGGAGTAGTACATGGCAAATGGAATTCAATGTGGACAAGTGTCATGTAATCAAGTTTGGTGAAAGTAGAAAAAGACATGAGTGGGATTATATGTTAGGAAATAAAACCCTATACACATCAGAAAGAGAGAAAGACCTAGGTGTGATTATTAAAAACAGATTATCTCCGGCTGACCACATCAGCGAGAAGGTACGGAACATGTATGCACTGCTTGCAAATATGAGAATAGCATTCACATACATAAATGAAGACATGCTAAGAAGGATAATAACATCAGTCATTAGACCAACCCTGGAATATGCATCAGTAGTCTGGAGTCCTCATCTCAAAAAACACATAGACAAGATTGAAAAAGTTCAAAGGGCCGCTACAAGATGGATACCAAGCTTAAGGGACCTAAGCTACGAAGAAAGACTAAATAAACTGAATCTACCAACACTACAGGAGAGAAGGAAAAGAGGTGACATGATAATGCTATATAAGTGCATATCAGGGAAGGAGAAAATAGACATAAATGATTACTTAACATATGGAGAAGCATCAGCAAGAGGACACTGCAAAAAACTGCATAAGAAGAGAGGTGATAAAGACGTAAGGAAATTCAGTTTCCCAAACAGAGCAATTGATCAATGGAATGCACTACCGATTGAAATAGTGTGTGCCAAAACAATTCACAAATTTAAGGATATGTACGATAAATATGGTTTAAGACACGGGACAGTACGAGCTTGACTCATTCCTGTAAAGATACATTAGGTAAGAACACACACACACACACACACACACACACACACACACACACACACACACACACACACACACACACACACACACACACACATGGTAGAGTAGTGGAGTGATGATTGCCAGGACGCGAGAGTGATCCCCGGTTGGTGCAGGATATATGCTGTGGATATGAATACTGTTAAGTGATCTTCCACAAGGCCCACTGCTGTCTGGAAATTCCCCGCTAATACCATTACACCATTTCTAAATGAGACATCCCTAGCATATTTCGGTATAGCCTGTATAGTGCATTATTTGCGCCCAAGCGGCGATATGTGATGTGTGTAGATGGACTGCTGGGTCTCAGGGAAAGGAATGTTTAATACTTAGAATCACACACACACACACACACACACACACACAAAGTCGTGACAAGCTACTTATTCGAATATTGAACATTTTGTTATCTCCCACCATTAGCAAGGCGAGGCGATTTATATATATATATATAATATGGATTTACTTTTTGTGAAGCGCGGTGGCTGAATTCTGTAGAATTTTGCGATTTTTTTTTTTTTTGCCCACCTTCAGCAAAGGGGGGGGGGATTAAGTTTTTGTCAGTGAGCATCTGTGTGTGTGCTAGTGTATGTAGTGTATGTGTATGTGTCAGTGTATGTGTGTCTGTATGTCTGTTGCCAAAATATCTTTAAATTTGGTTTATAGGTGTCTTGTACAATAGTCAACAACATATGTTGGCGGGCGATTAGCATTCGACCCCCGAATGCTTTGTTTCATTTCTTTATACGTTTCTGAAATCTACATGAAAATGGGTTCGACTTTTCTGTCAGAGTTACAATGAAGAATAAATGATAAAAATAACAGGTAAAGAAAACAACGAAGAAGTACCAGCTGAAAAAAAAAAAAAGTGAAAAAAAAGAAAATAAGGTGCAGGTCTGAGTAACAACATTTCACTTTACTAAGTTTTGTCGAGTTACTTGACAAAGCTTAGCAGAGAGAAACGTTGTTAATCAGCATAGATCTCCACCTCACAGGGTGTGTTTTTTTTTTACTAATTCTGTCTGCATTATCTGCTATACAATAGCACAGGTAATGAAAAGATTATTAAAAAGTGACAACAAACAAATAAAAGGTGTATATAAAAGTTAGGTTGTTGTTGATGTTGTTGTTGCTGCTGTTGTTACCGTAGGTTAATCTGAACGTGAACTCGGTGTACTGCAGGCCAAAGATGCACATCTGCAATCTATAGTTCTGCTTTCGGAGGACAGGGAAGGACTTAAGGGACGTTGTATATCCAGGCAGCTGTGCGGTTTTGTTATATCGGTGCCACCACGTGGAGATGTCTCACTCCATCACCAACTAGAACCACGGCTGGATTAAACATGTGGGAGCCCCGGGGCCCGCTTGGAAGGGAGGCCCCCTTTCCAACTCCCCCAGTGGCATACACCACAGACTGGTAACCTAAATCCTAATATATAAATAGGACACTTTTAGTTAGGAAATACTGAACGGGGACTATTCATCCAATGCTGTAATATGTAATGCATAAACACGAAATGAAATGAACACAAGTTGCTCTGGTGGGAGGCCCCCTCTTGGTGGGTGGCCCAGGGCCCGGGCCCCTTGGGCCCCCCCCTTAATCCGGCGGTGACTAGAACAATGACAAAAGTACAAGATAGATGAGGGATCGTGTGGAATATCGCTAAAGTGAACCACCGTATGGCAGCTCTGCTACAGTGAACCTCCTTGTGTGTGAAAATCCAACAGAGTGATTGATTGACCAGGCCGCTGCTAGAGAGATCTTGCATCTAAAAAGTAGCATGTAATAATAAGAAAGTAACCGAAAAATAACAAGTAATTGCATAAAGTAAGAGGTAACAAGAAAAAGTGAGGAGGAAAGATAACACACACAATATATCTA
The DNA here is from genome assembly GCF_032717465.1 of Coenobita brevimanus. Classification (NCBI taxonomy): domain Eukaryota; kingdom Metazoa; phylum Arthropoda; class Malacostraca; order Decapoda; family Coenobitidae; genus Coenobita; species Coenobita brevimanus. Next base: position 37,741,789 of record NC_137010.1, on the reverse strand, counting down.
TATCTATATCTGTCTATCTATGTATGTATCTATCTATCTATAGACATCTCTCTCTCTCTCTCTCTCTCTCTCTCTCTCTCTCTCTCTCTCTCTCTCTCTCTCTCTCTATATATATATATATATATATATATATATATATATATATATATATATACTGTATATATATATATCTATATCTGTCTATCTATGTATCTATCTATCTATCTATAGACATCTCTCTCTCTCTCTCTCTCTCTCTCTCTCTCTCTCTCTCTCTCTATATATATATATATATATATATATATATATATATATATATATATATATATATTTACTGTATATATATATATACTGTAAAAGGTAACCATCCGTTCAGTCGATGTCATCGTCATCACTAGCAGCAGCAGCTTGAGTCAGTCCACTGCAGTACAAACGCCTCTCCCATCTTTTTCCACCCCTAGCCGATTGTCTGTTAGCCTGTTCCATCCAGTACCAGGGAATTTCCGAATTTCATTTTGTCATCTCGTCCTCTGTCTGCCTCTTCCTCTCACTCTATCTCTGGGCTGCCACTCAGTCGCCCTGGTTGTCCATCTGTTATCTGTTGTACGAGGGACGTGACCAGCCTACATCCATTTATGTTTTTTTTTTTACTACATTGATTATATCCTCTTCTTACGTTTGTTCCCTTAAACAGAAAAGTCTCTTTATATCACCCCATGTAACCCCCTTAACATAATCCTTTCATTCCTCTTTGAGCGCTGTTAAGTTTACCTTCCATAGATTGTGTTAGGCTCCATGTTCCCGACCCATACGTTAGAAAAGGAAGGACACATTGTTTATATAACCGTCTCTGTTGGCATAATGGTAATTGCTTATCCTTCATGTAGTTACTTGGTTTGCCAAAAGACCTCCATCCCAATCCTATTCTTTGCTTGAGTTCATTGCCATGGACTGGGTCTGCCTGAACTGTCTGCCCAAGGTATATCTATTCCTCAACACATTCTAGCTTGCAGCTACTATTTTTGCAGGTTGGTTATAAACATGTCTTTTAAAACAGTCTTCGTCTTCTTCATATTCATTTTCAAACCTATCTTCAGACTCTCCTTGTTCAGGCCACCTATCGTTTCTTGTAGTTCCTCCCCTGATTCACTGTAAGGGATTATGTCGTCTGCAAATTTAAGATTGTTCAGTCGCTTATCATTTATGTTAATTCTTTTGTCATCCCAATCTAAATGTCTGAAAATATCCTGTAGGCACGCTGTGAATAACTTGGGTGAAATTGTCTTCCTGTCTAACACCTTTCTTTATTGGTATTTCTGGCTGTTCTTAGGGAGCCTTATTATGGCCGTGCTGTCTCTATAGATATCATTTGGTACTCTAATGTACCTCAAGGTGACCGAACACTGCGCGATAAGCCAAATGGTCTTATAACCCAGGAAACATTTTACTGTGTTAGGTGGTAATAATATAACTACAGTAAATGAACGCCTGGTGGTTTAGTGGGTAAGGACGCTGCAACCAAAAGTGGTCCAAAAGAGTTTACATTTTAGAGGTGGTTGAATTTTATTGCTCAAAAAATATTGCTCAGAGGCGAGTTAATAGGTACGATCTTAAATATCTAGACTAGGCCATTTAGCCCAGGTCCCTGCACTCCTAGTGGGGCAATAAAAATTGGGTGATAGATTTTCATTCATTCATTGCCAGACGCCATGTATCCCAAACGGGGTGGCCAAGGGCTTAGAGTTAATTGTTTTACAGGGAGGGGCACTAATCCTTCACCAACCCCACTTGACACGTAGGGAGAGGTGATAGATACAGACAATAAAAGAAAAAAAGTAACAGTTAACAAGGAAAAGTGATGATAAAGCGTAACAATAAAAGTAGCATGGAAAAAATTAACTAAAAAAAAGAAGTGAAAGGTAACTAGGTAAAGTAACAAGAAAAAGTAATGGTTAAAAAGGAAGGATAACAAGAAAGCAGAAAAGAATAAGGTAACACGAAAAAGTAACAAGCAGGAACAGGTAATAATAAGAAACAATAAAAACAAAAAGGAACCACACACACACACACACACACACACACACACACACACACACACACACACACACACACACACACACACACACACACAGTCCATCAACATAAATCCAATAAATCCTCCGGAGAGCCCGACTTCAAGACAATATCGGTTCTTCCTGTGTAGCAGTAACAAACGTATCGGCTTAGCTGTGTCTGTCTGTCTGTCTGTGTGTCCGTTTTTCTCGCTCTGTTCGTACTTCTATCTCCCAGTCTGTCTTTTTCTCTCTCTACCTCTATACATGTTTCCATCTGTGTGTGTGTGTGTGTGTGTGTGTGTGTGTGTGTCTTTCTGTCTATATGTCAGTCTCCGCCTAGTCATGTGCTTTTTTGTCTCTCTGTCCCTTCATTAGTATATCCTGCCTGTTTGTCTATGTCTCTTTATACATACTGTACACGTCTATCTGTCTGTCTGTCTCTCTCTACACCAGTACGTCTCAGTCAATCTAGCTGTCTATCCGTCTACTTTGTCTGTCTATCTGTCTGTCTATCTACACACCCTGTTATTTTTCTCTCATTATATATTTCTTGATCTGTTCATCCATCATTTTTACATTCATTTACACTTCCGCTTATCACTGTTCCCCAGACATTAATATGTAATTAGTTCGTCTGTATTTAAACTGTTTTATTGGTATTCTCTCTCTCTCTCTCTCTCTCTCTCTCTCTCTCTCTCTCTCTGAAAACAGTCATATCCTGCCGCATTATGGTTATGTGTTTCTTATTTATCGCCCGCCTTTAGAAAGCAGAGCCATAATGTTTTTGCCTGCCTCTTTGTGTGTGTGTGTGTGTGTGTGTGTGTGTGTGTGTGTGTGTGTGTGTGTGTGTGTGTGTGTGTGTGTGTTCCCACTGTATCTCATGAACTGCTTGATCTATCAACATGAAACCTTCACAAGATATGGCCAGAATCTTGCACGAGTCCGAAAATGGGCACTTGGGGTCAAGGTCAAGGTCGCCAAACTGACTGCCAAAAGTCAACTAGTTTTTATTCCCCAGCTTTAGCACCATTATATCTCATGAACGGCTTGAGCTATCAACATGAAACCTTCAGTTTATTAAGATATGGCCTAAATCTTGGACTTGGCCAAAAGCATATTCTTGTGGGCGATTAGCATCGGCTCCCAAATGCTTTTCTTTCACTTTTATATCCTTTTTCCGCCCATCTATATCTCCACATTCCCTTATCGGATTTATCTGCATACCTTCATCCACCTGCCCTCATTCTCTTCATCCCTCCAAGCAAAATATGATCCACTAGAAATTTCAACAAGCTCATCACACTTCCATCAGTTATCAGCGTATCCCTTCAGTTTCATTTTTATTTTTTCTACTACTGCCAAATTACTTAATAAAGCAGAGGTTAATGAAGGCCATATCTAAGCCCTCTAGTTCAAAAATTGTCTCCTACAGCAAAAACAAAAAAATATAAAGTGATCGTAGTGCATATGTTAAGCATCTGTTATTATACGGGACACGTAACCAGTGAAACAACAGGCTGGTCATTAATCTCCAGTAATCCGTTGTTTACTCTTCCCTGTTATCTCCGTTAGTCTGTTACGTTACCCAGTCATCTTTCCAAACCCCCATCCTTCCCGTTTGTCATCATGCCTTTCTGTCCAGTTTACCCTACATCCATTTAGTTATTAAGCCGTGTAATTATTCAGTATCTATGCCACTATAATCCGTACATGTTAAGATGGTGGAGATTTTCGTCTGTTTGCAGCTTTTTTTTTTTTTTTCCCGCAACTCGTTGGCAGACTTTTGCACTGCTAGGGTCCAACTTCCTTCCCATTACATTTTATCTCTGTTGTCATCTTATCCTACTGCTAATCCCTTGTTACAGCTCTTCATTCAAGTTTGAGAGATGTTAAATTTAGGTCAAGTTAATGTGGACAGAGCATTAGCATACACTCACATTACAAGCCATTCATACAGCTAAGTCAGGCATCCACCAGACTATCATTTAATTATTCAGTCATCCATTTATCAACACATCCACAGAGGTGTATGTTATTTACTGCTCATTAAGCTTAACATGTTATCTATTAAACCCCCTCCAACCATCCATGTAAATACAGTTCAACTATACAGATAAAAACACAGCCACTCATTTTGTATCCACCATCACTCTTCCCAACCATCTTTTTTTTTTTTTTTTATGCGAGGAAGAAGGAACCAAAGGCCATGAGCCCGCAGTAACAGTTCCCTCCAAGAGAAAAACAAAATACAATATAGAGCCAAATTCAAGATCCGATCATTTTGAGATGCCTGGACACACTGCGTTTGAAAGACTGGAGATCATAGACAGCAGGAAATACAGACAGGGAGACAGTTCCAGAGCTGACCTGTTGCATAAATGAAAGACTGGGAGTAACGGTTAACTCTTGCATTAGAGAGTTGGACAGAAAAGGGATGAGAGTTTGCTGCCAGACGGGTGCTACGCGCCCGTCGTAGAGGTGGAGGAATGCAAGCAGACAGTTCAGAGGAGCAGCGACCATTAAAGTAGCAATAGAAAAGAGATAAAGATGCAACAGTGCGGCGAAGAGACAGAGGTTGAAGGGAGTCAGTAAGAGGAGGAGAGTTAATGAGACGAAAAGCCTTTGACTCCACCCTATTGAGAAGAGCTGTATGTGGGGAGCCTCCCCACACATGAGAGTTGTACTCCACACAGGGGCGGATAAAACCCCTGTATAGAGTCAACAATTGTGCAGGGGTAAAGAAAGAGCGGAGTCGGCTTAGCACACCCAATCTCTTGGAAGCAGATTTTACAGGAGATGTAATATGATCTTTCCAAGATAAGTCCCGAGTAAATGAAACCCCAAGCATGTTCAAGGATGATGCAGGATTAAGCTGAATATTATTAAACATTAGTGGGTATACCTGTGGAAGAGTTTGTCGGGTTGATAGGTGTAAGAACTGAGTCTTAGACGCATTAAAGACAACCATATTATTTTCACCCCAGTCAGAGATACGAGCCAAGTCAGACATTAGGTGTGCCATAGCCTCATCCCTTGTTTGTTGAAGTAACTGTTGAGATGGGCGTTGCGGGAACCGAATGGAAAGGTGAAGGGTGGAGTCATCAGCGTATGAGTGGATAGGGTTAGATGTACAGCTTAGAAGATCATTGATGAATAAAAGGAAGAGAGTTGGTGATAGGACAGAGCCCTGAGGAACACCACTGTTGATAGATCTAGGAGAAGAACGATGGCCGTCTACAACAGCGGCTATAGAACGACCAGAAAGGAAGCTAGCGATGAAGGCACAGATAGAAGGATAGAAACCGTAGGAGGGCAGTTTGGAAATTAAAGATTTATGCCAGACTCGATCGAAAGCCTTTGAGATGTCAAGTGCAATGGCAAAGCTTTCGCCAAAGTCCCGAAACGAGGATGACCAGGAGTCTGAAAGGTAGGTGAGAAGATCGCCAGTGGAGCGTCCCTGACGGAACCCATACTGACGATCGGAAAGAAGGTTGTGATAGGAAAGATGTTTTAAAATTTTCCTATTAAGAATTGACTCGAAAACTTTTGAAATACAGGACGTTAAAGCAATTGGACGATAGTTGGAGGGTTGGGAGTGGTCACCCTTCTTTGGGACTGTCTGAATGAGAGCAAACTTCCAGCAAGAAGGAAAGGTACAAGTTGACAGACAAAGGCGAAAGAGTTTGCCTAGGCAGGGTGTAAGCACAGAAGCACAGTTCTTGAGAACAACAGGAGGGACCCCATCAGGCCCATATGCCTTGTTAGTACTGAGGCCAGTGATGGCAGAAAATACATCAACTGAAGAAATTTTAATGTCAGCCATGAGTAAGTCAGAGGGGGGAAGTGATGGAGGAACAGCACCGGAATCGTCTAAGGTGGAATTGGAGGAGACAGTCAGTGCAAAGAGATCTGCTTTATCAGTAGAAGAAATAGCTACAAAACCATCAGAGTAGAAAAGAGGAGGGAAGGATGATGAGGTAAAGTTGTTAGAAAGATTTTTGGCAAGGTGCCAGAAGGAGCAGGAAGAATTCGAGTTGGAGAGTTGAGAGCATTTAGTATGGATGAAATTATTTTTAGTAGAGCGAAGAACAGACTTAGCACGATTCCGGGCAGAAACGTAAAGATGATGTGATTCAGGGGTGGGTTGGCTCCGGTACCTTTTGTAGGCCCTCTCCTTATTGCGGACAGCATTAGAACAAGCGTGACCAAGGCTTTCTTGCGTTAGTCAAAGGATATGAGAAAGGAATGTATGCTTCCATGCCCGAGAGAATAACCTCCGTAATGTGCAAGGCACACTCAGATGGCTGACGGCCATGGAAGCAATAATCATTCCAGGGAAAATCAAAGAAGTACTGCCTGAGGGCCTCCCAGTTCGCGGCTCCAAAATGCCACAGACGACGTTTCCCTGGAGGGTCCACAGGCCGTACCGGAGTGATAGGACAGGTTAAGGTAATAAGGTTGTGATCGGAGGAGCCCAACGGAGAGAAAAGATTAACAGACTAAGCAGAAGGATTAGTTGTGAGGAAGAGGTCAAGTATGTTCGAGCTCTCTCCAAGGCGGTCAGGGATACGGGTAGGGTGCTGTACAAGCTGCTCTAGGTCATTAAGGATAGAAAAGATGTAGGCTTGTTCACCAGGTGGATCCGTGAAAGGAGAGGAGAGCCAAAGGTGGTGGTGAACATTGAAATCTCCAAGAATGGAGATTTCAGTGAAAGGAGAAATGGATAGAATGTGTTCCATCGTAGAAGGAAGATAGTCGAAGAATTTTTGATAGTCAGTAGAATTAGGGGATAAGTAAACAGCACAGATATATTTAGTCAGAGAATGACAGGAAAGCCGAAGCCAGAGTGTGGAGAATTCAGAAGAATCAAGTTCAGGAACATGAGAGCAAGATAAGTCATTGCGTATATATACACAACAGCCACCTTTGGCTTTGAAATGAGTATAGAGAAAGTAGGAGGATACAGAAAAGGGTTTGCTGTCAGTTGCCTCAGACAGCTGAGTCTCCGTTAGAAAAAAGAAGGTGAGGTTTAGAGGAGGAGAGGTGGTGCTCAACAGTGCGAAAGTTAGAGGAAAGGCCGCGAATGTTGCAGAAATGAAGAAGAAGAGAGTCAGACAGTGGTTCCAGGCACCTTGAGTCGTCACCGGGAGAGGGGCAGATGGTGGGGGCATTTATGGTCCCCCCCCTCTGGGGACTCCGAGGCTTGATAAATCGACGCCATTTTGGTGAATTTTGAATAGGAAGTGTAGTGTGTACTGTGCATGTAGTTTGGTGAAGATAGTTAGAGAAATTTGTACTGGAGAGCATGCTGGCCTACTGTCTGTGTAACTGAGACACACACGTGTGTGTGTGTGTGTGCGTGTGTGTGTGTGTGTGTGTGTGTATGTGTACGTGTGTGTGTGTGTGTGTGTGTGTGTGTGTGTGTGTGTGTGTGTGTGTGTGTGTGTGTGTGTGTTTTATGTCAACCATTCATCCCCTCAATCACCTACTTATCAGCCTATAATAACCGTCCATTTCCTTACCTTACAGTCTAAACAGCCATTCACATAAACAACCATTCACGTAATTAACCATTCAGCCATCCTACTATCCACATAAGAACCTTTCAGCCATCAGCCTGTGTAGCCATCCCTCAATCAACCATCCACTCACCGCTCTCTCCAACTATCCAGCCATCCCCTCACCAGCCATCCAAACCACCCAGCCATCCACTCTACTCATTCGTGCTTCCCCAGGCTCTGTGTTCTGCCCGCGGACGTTCGACTGATGGTCCTGCTGGAACGACACCCCGGCGGGTCACACAGCGTCCTCACCCTGTCCTTACTTAATCACTGCCTTCGACCACACACGTAAGTCACTTAATAGTATTCTAGGTGGCTTAGGAGGCTCCTTAACACCTTTCCCGTAGCGATTTGTCATGCATAATGCGCCTTAACATTCTCTTGCATGCTATTTAAATTGCTTTAATAACGACACGGTTTGCACCAGTAACACAAAATAATGTATTGATATGCAGTGTGCGGAATCAATAGCTGAGGAATAAGTGTTATTAATTCTTCAAAGCCAAGTTGAATGCGGACCACGCTTTCCACGCCCACTCATGCTTCCGAATGATATAATGTGTCAGGACACTAAGATATCATAACACACTACGGTACATAATAGCTAGTGACAAATATGCCGTTAATATGCAATATAGAGGTTTGAGGAAAGTCGTGCCTAAATCCGTGAGAGCTGAAGGAAACAGCATTGGAGATTCTAGCTAGGGAATTTTGCACACAGTACATTATGACGTCATGGAAAACTCACACCACATACCTAATGGAAGAACACCACACGCATATACACGTGCCCACACACATGACCCAACCAGTCATGAGTCATATAAATGAGAAATTGAAGAGACAGGGCAGAAGGGGTTGGGACGCGATAGGAAACAGGAGAAGCACAGTGGAAAAAGCAAGAGTAGAGGGCACGGCGTTAGCTAGCATAAACCCCCCTCACCTTAGTACTGCTCTTGTCAAGATGACTCCCTTGCGAATAAAAACTATAAACCCCAGACTCATCTTTATCTTTCTCCTGCCATCCACGACAAGACCAACTTGAAAATTCTCTCCTCTTCCAACCCTATAATCTAACATTTTTAGAAACGCCTCGGTTATGGCTACGAGATTTTTGACGGCAGCATCTCTACAAACCACTACAGTCGATTAACGGTTCACGATTTTATTAACAATCAACATTCTACAGTTCTACGATTCACGATAAACCACAAGAATCTACGATTTTAACTCTACTTTCAGCACAAGATATTACAATTCTACGGTTCAGTCAACATTAAGAAGATAGAAAACAAAAATTGCTGCAAGTTCCCACCATACGTCTTATGACTTTATATGCACCAGCCGATTACCCTGAACCGCTACATTGATAAACAACAGCGATAAACGATGCCGATTAATGTCTCAATGAATAATCAACGAACAACTTAAGAATCAACTCTACAATCAAAACAAGATATTACGAGATGAGATGGTACCCAAGATCAGCTACAAGTTCGAACCATGCAGCAAGAAACTACAATTAAATGCTGGACAAGTAATCACAAGTCTATAAGTTCATCTTAAAAGAGGAGGAAGTGATGTGAAGAAGCAACAAAGCAGAGATTGAGGAGGCGCTGATTTAGTGGTGACTGGGGAGAGACAATGCAGCAATGCCTAAGCCTGCATTCACCAGCCCTGACCCACCATTACTCACCTTACTCACTAATACTCACCATTACTCACCACTGTTCTATCATCACGATGCTGAGGGTGACGGGGCAAGGTGACGTCAGCTTAACAACCATCACCTACTTGTACGGCCTGCCTGAGTGTGTAACTACAATCCGCTGAGGACAGCATCCTGCACCTCCTGTTGAGTGAGTGAAAATACTTTTACTCTATTTCTCCCAGAGAGCTGAAACATAGTATCCTTTTTTGTTTATAACTTCACAAATGAATTTCATCACTGAACTTTACTGATATATTGCTAAAACAAAAGTGATAGACAAACACTTTGCACAAAGATATAAAAAATGCTTTATAATTACAACTAGAAGTATCGTATTTACAACAATCAAACCAAGTAACAATTAAGATAGGGTTTTTGAGGATAACAGGGTTAGGAGAAAAAAAGCAAACAAGCAGTGAGTTGACGTTACGACCTGAGTTTGCACACACAACTGACCCCGACCACCCTCCATCACCCTAAACAAGCTATTTACGCTTTACTTTTTACCACATTTAACTCTTTCTGTTAGTTTAACAATACCACTTCATTTATATACAAACGTACGTACAGTCGGCAAGATTTCCGACTGGACCACCTGGTTGCGGGATTTAGCTAATGTGGCAACAGCGCGCCCGTGTGTGTGTGTGTGTGTGTGTGTGTGTGTGTGTGTGTGTGTGTACATGCTCGACATTATTTCGAATCGCTAAGCTTCATCCTTCGTATTATATTATGTGGCCATTGTATTATCCTATGATATAGGCTAATGAATATTATGTGATTGAGATAATGGGCTGTGCACTATACTATTTGTAGTCTGAATTATATAAAATAATTCCTTTGCCTTGCAGCGTGAACCACGATACGGGTTGAGTTGTGGTTCAGAAACAGAGGGCAAGTTCACCCAGAAATGGCGCGATGTAGGGGGAAGGGGGGAGTATGGGAGTAAGCAGCCAACAGTTATATATTCTTAGTCATTACAGTATAGTTATCAACGTGTCAGTGTTATCCTGTGCCCTGATTGATGATAAACCTATTTACTTTTATTATCTTTATATAGACCCGATTACACACTAGGATACCCCCTCCCTAGTTAGCGGAAAACATGCCCTGCTCCACCGCCTCGACTCTCTCTCTCTCTCTCTCTCTCTCAACCTCCTCAGCTGGCTATCAGTAGACACACACACACACACACACACACACACACTATCAGTTTGTGCTAATGCGTAATGACGTTGCATTTAGTATGTTTACCTAAAATTTAATACTGTGTCAAAATACAAGTGCAATACATAACCACCTCACATGGCGGATTACGTTAACCAGTAATCAATACTTATTTGCAAAGTTTATGTTTCAGTAATAGTCATGGGGTAACCAGACCCACACTGATATTTTCGTTAATGCTAAAGGTAATCGTGTGTTCTGTGGCGGATACCAATTAGTGGGGAGGTGGCCGCTGACACCTCCAATCCTCATAGCTATGGTGGTGGGTTGTAGTGTCACTGCAGAGGTTCCTGTTCCTCCAGTTATGTCAGTAATTAAACTTAACATATTGATGAACAGCCATTTCTTATGAAAAATACAAACAGCCTATATGGAACTATGAAGCATATTGTGGGAGCTTTCCAGCTCTCACGCACCAGTCACAGTCTTGGTCCTTTGTTTCAGTATTGCCAGCCTAACAGTGTGCAGTGTTAATGAACATGCTATTAATATTAGTTCTACATGCTTATTTACATTTAGAACAACAGAATTCAAAACAGGATTTCATTCAGTACACAGAATGCCAAATACAGCATGTGTGTGTGCGTGTGCGTGTGGGTGTGGGACAATACGTATGGTGGGGGTGGGAGGAGTGTAGTGAGTATGAAATGTGTGTCATAATGGTAATATGGGTGTGTGCATACTTGGCTAAGGACGTCCAAGACTGATATGTAATCTTTGCCTTTAACACTTGATGACACACACTTCAGTATTTATTTAGGTTCTGTTTATAAATTTGTAGCATGTTACATTATTATATTATTATGATTATGTTTTGGGGGTGAAACCTGAAACAGCATATGAAGACAAACACTGAAATGTATATATAAAAAAATGCATTATGTGTGGCAAAATACATGAATAACAATATTTCAGGAAGAAATATTACCGTATTATAACATCTGTTTAAATACGTTGTAGGTGCAGCGATTCTTAAGCTTAGATTATCGGATTTCCTTTGATCAGTATGTTACGTTATACTCTAGCTTTGAGTTATGTTATGTATTGTATTATAAGTGATGTCATTGTGGACGTTCACTTAAAACTACATCGAGCAGACAGCAAGTGCAGTTGTTAGTAGTTTACCCGTATTTGTTATTGATCACACACTGACCAACTTATTCCTGAGTAATTTTTAAAAATCTTTATCACGACTGGAAAACAGCACCTTAGGCATGTGAACAGGTGGCAAGATGTCTAGCGAGTTGGCAAAATGTCTAGGGAGTTGTGATTGTGCTAGTCAAGAAAGCTTCATATTTTAATGGAAAAAAAAAAACTGCAATTGTAACATGAAAGTTGCGTTAAGAAATGCACATAAATGTCACTAATTCCTGTATAAGTCCCCGTAATAAAAATCATGTCAGTGAGCAAAATGTATAAGATAGTGTCGTATCAGTTATATTGTCAGGTAAGTTATAGTAAGTTAAAGTTATTGTTAGAGTGTTATACTGCATGGAATAATATCCATTATAATCAGAGGATAATAAAAAAAAAAATAAGATTTGTATGGAACTCATTCATTAGTAGGAAGTAACCCACCCTCCTTCTCGATCACCTCTCTCAGTCTGTTTGCATAGAGGCGACATGGTCCGTATGAGCTGTTTCTGGCTTCTGAACTGTTCCCACTAGGCGTGATTGTGGGCCAGTTCACTCTCAGGCTCCCAACAGTTAACCATAATCCCCCATATTTTTTCGATGGGGTTCATGTCTGCTTCCTTACTGAGCCAGTCGAGCAGCTGCAAGTCCTCTCGACCTGCAAACCATTCCGAGACTCTTCTCGCCGTGTGGATGGGGCAGCGGTCCTGAACAAAAATTATAGGGCCGGGAGGAAACGGATAATTCCGCTCCTGAACTGAGGGGAGGAAAAAATCCTGCAAAATTTCAATGTATTTTTTAGCAGTGAAACCCCCTTCTATCCTGGTGACGTCACCCATACCATGGATGCACACTCACCCCCAGACATTGCAGGTGACGTGTCCACTTCTGGCCTTCTCGAAGATGTTCCTACGGTCGTAACTGCACGTGAAAAGAATATTCATACATCGCTCATATAGTTTCATTTCTAATATCTTTGACGCTTTGGGAAAAACCACCGTTTTTCATGTTAAGGTTCATTATCCACTATTTGTTTGGTATATTTTATGAGGATTGTAAGGCTTAATGAACAGTGGTGCGAGTGTTGGTAATATGCGTTCATCTAGACGTATTATTGCTATGAATATCAGTTGATCCCTAAATGTTTTTTTAATAATATTAAAACTGTTTAGTGATAGTATAAAAATATGGTCGTTAAAAATATCGTCAGTAAATTTATACATATGCATTACAATACTGTCGCCTGCAGAAATCTTTTCTCTGTCATTAAATTTTATGAATACAAAATTCCTGGTAACAGTCATATGAAGAAGACTATCAACGCTTCTCTATACTCTGGCCTTTATCTACCTACTGCTCTTCCACACTCTCCAGTTTTTCCTCAACCTGTCTGTTTACCATAATTCTTACAATTCACCACCAAATATATATATATATATATATATATATATATATATATATATATATATATATTGTGTGTGTGTGTGTGTAAGTTCTCACTTTTACCTGATAACCAAACACCCACGTATCACATTAATCAAGAAACTTCATACTGGCTGGGTTATATTCAATAAAAACACGTGGGCTATCGTGTCATTTACTCATATCTGTTCCAAGTGGCCCAACATTAAAATAAATAAAACAAAGATTCTGGGTGTGGTCAATCGGGAGGGTCATACAGTAATCATAAATTATTATCAGTGATCATTTTCAAACTGCTATGCGACATAGGGTATTGGTTTTACACTTGACCATTCTCATTTTATAACGAATTACATTGGCCAGTAAAGGACAGCTGGATTTATAACCACATCAAAAAATACGTGAACTTCGTATCCTATTAAACACTGAACTTGCTGCCTTTTCGAAGTAGTTTACGTGAAAGTCCACTGTGTGAGCCTTCATGACATAGTTAATACAATATATAATGGATATATTGCATAAATCTATGCTCTAGTATAACTTAATAAACTGATCGCTTGGAATCCGGTAAGCTACCATTAAAAACAAATGCTCCTACAGTGTAATCTTATAATGAACATTAAAATAACATTATTTTCTCCTGCAAGAAATAGTTATTCATAAAATATGGATTCCATATCACAGTTTTATAATACTTCAGTGTTTGTCTTTATATGGTGTTTCAGGTTTCGCCCCCCAAACAAAATCATAATAGTATAATAATGTAACATGCTACAGACTTATAAATAGAACCTAAGTAAATACTAAAGTGTGTGTCATCAAGTGTTAAAGGCAAAGATTACATATCAGTCGTGGACGTCCTTAGCCACGTATGCACACACCCATATTACCATTATGACAAATTTCATACCATACTCCTTCCACCCCCACCATACGTATTGTCCCACACCCACACGCACACGCACACACACATGCTGTATTTGGCATTCTGTGTACTGAATGAAATCCTGTTTTGAATTCTGTTGTTCTAAATGTAAATAAGCATGTAGAACTAATATTAATAGCATGTTCATTAACACTGCACACTGTCAGGCTGGCAATACTGAAACAAAGGACCAAGACTGTGACTGGTGCGTGAGAGCTGGAAAGCTCCCACAATATGCTTCATAGTTCCATATAGGCTGTTTGTATTTTTCATAAGAAATGGCTGTTCATCAACATGTTAAGTTTAATTACTGACATAACTGGAGGAACAGGAACCTCTGCAGTGACACTACAACCCACCACCATAGCTATGAGGATTGGAAGTGTCAGCGGCCACCTCCCCGCTAACTGGTATCCGCCACAGAACACACGATTACCTTTAGCATTAACGAAAATATCAGTGTGGGTCTGGTTACCCCATGACTATTACTGAAACATAAACTTTGCAAATAAGTATTGATTACTGGTTAACGTAATCCGCCATGTGAGGTGGTTATGTATTGCACTTGTATTTTGACACAGTATTAAATTTTAGGTAAACATACTAAATGCAACGTCATTACGCATTAGCACAAACTGATAGTGTGTGTGTGTGTGTGTGTGTGTGTGTGTGTGTCTACTGATAGTCAGCTGAGGAGGTTGAGAGAGAGAGAGAGAGAGTCGAGGTGGTGGAGCAGGGCATGTTTTCCGCTAACTAGGGAGGGGGTATCCTAGTGTGTAATCGGGTCTATATAAAGATAATAAAAGTAAATAGGTTTATCATCAAACAGGGCACAGGATAACATTGACACGTTGATAACTATACTGTAATGACTAAGAATATATAACTGTTGGCTGCTTACTCCCATACTCCCCCTTCCCCTCCATCGCGCCATTTCTGGGTGAACTTGCCCTCTGTTTCTGAACCACAACTCAACCCGTATCGTGGTTCACGCTGCAAGGCAAGGGAATTATTTTATATAATTCAGACTACAAATAGTATAGTACACAGTCCATTATCCCAATCACATAATATTCATTAGCCTATATCATAGCATAATACAATGGCCACATAATATAATACGAAGGATGAAGCTTAGCGATCCGAAAAAATGTCGGGCACACACACACACACACACACACACACACACACACACACACACACACGGGCGCGCGCTGTTGCCACGTTAGCCAAATCCCACAACCAGGTGGTCCAGTCGGAAATCTTGCCGACTGTACATATACGTTCTTCAGTTATCTATATTAAGTCCATTTCTAAGAAGCAGTGTAATGGGGTATATAAAAAGCCTCCGTTGCTTAGAGGCAAAGTAGGGATCCTCTCTTTGGCTCAGTGGTAATGTGCGTGTGTATCAAGGGCGAGGGCCTGAGATCGAATTTCGGCCAAGACAGTGTGATTCATTTGTTAAGTTTCATTCCAATTATTACATTGGTTGGCAGTGGTGTGGGACGTGAGGCGAGGCTTGGAGGGCAATGATGTTATTGACAGCATCTTACTCCTTACAACCTGGGGGTGAGCTGTCCGGTGTGGTCCGCAGCGCCCACAATGGTGGCCTTCCTGGTGCTACGCTACCATGTGTTCAAAACTACCAAATTAATCACCAAGGGGAGAAAAGAGTGATGCAATAGGGTGTATAAAAGCCCGTGTTGCTTAGAGGCAAAGCAGCGATCTTCTCTTTGGCTCAGTGGTAACATGCGCTTGTATCAAGTGTGTGGGCCTGAGATCGAACCTCGGCCAGGCCAGTGTGCTTAATTTGTCAAGTTTCAGTTCACACATTACACTAGTACCAACAGTAACAATTATGTATATATATATATATATATATATATATATATATATATATATATATATATATATATATATATAGTATTGATTCCTAACTGTTGTTGCTATCTATATATTTAGCACATACATAAAGTAAGTGTTTCATGAGTACAACTAGGCAACATTCCATAGCAATATACGCCTCTTAATTAGTGATTAGTGTTATTATAGGATGTTAAAAAAAAAAAAAAATTGGTGTCAGAGGGGACAGCATTAGAATTACCCAGTGACGATTCACAGTTAGTAGAATGAGAGGAAAATGTAACTGACGCACATAGTTCACCACACACATGAAATCAAGAAAAAAACACATCATCTGTAAGAGGAGTTGAGGATAATGATGTTTCTTGGACAGTTTTCTCTGACGTAGATAACGATGATTAAAGATCAGTCCTACATACTTATGAAAACTTATTCAATATGGTACATAAGTCCGGAAATACATACGCAGCAATTCCGTCTCATAATAAGGCACTTCAAGTGAATTTGACCAAACAAACAAACACAATGGCGAGCGGACCTAACACCACAGCTTCAACTTCTCCACATCATGTACTGTCTTTGTGTACCATGAAGGTAAAACTCTCACAAAATTCTCAGGCACAGATAGCATTGATGTAATGTCACTTCTTAATGAGTGTGAACAACTTTTTGTTAAAAGGCATATAACAGACGAGAATGAAAAGATAGTTGTTTTTCCTATAAGGATTAACCAAGAAAGGTGCCCAGCTGGCGACTAGCTTAGATCTGATAAGTTCTTGCGAGCTCAGACATGTGAAAAAGTTTAAAACAGAATTCCTATAGAAAGTTTCTGGAAGTATAAATTTTTTGCCTGGTATAACTCCAGAGTTACATAAGATCGTGGATCTTATGAGACAACATACCACAATCCCTGTCTTATGTGAAATAACAGCAGATATGTCCACAATTAAGAGAACGATGTTAGCCAGTATAGAAAACGCAAATTGGGTAACAGCTAATGGGAAGATATCACCAATGCATGTCGTTGACATCCCTGGTTATGTAGCTGCATTGTGTAAATTACCTGATAGGGTATTAAAGATTGCAAACACAGTAGCCTATACCCCAGGAATGTGTTTATTAGATTTTATGAACGAGGTAGAGATGAACTGCAACAAAGCAGGGGTGAGCAAACATTCACAACCCAGTACAACTAGAATGAGAATTACAGACACTGCAGCAGCCATAAATAACCTACATCTACCACAAGTGCAGAACAAAATGATCACGACCTGAGAACAGACAAATAAAACATCTGACATCAAGGTAGCATTCGGAAACACAAGGCCACAAGCAGCCTCAGAAATCTGCACGTAGTCAGAGCAGGAACCGTGCCCCCCCCCCCCCACAAAAAGGTGGAAAGTTATCTCGTGGCTCACATTCGGTAGACAGGCCTACTCTATGTTATTACTGTGCTAATTTCAGTCACATGAAAGCTGAGTGTTATATCAAACACAAAGAAGATAGAGATTAAGAGAAAGGGGTGAAGCCATAGTGCAGAAAGCATAAACCACGGAACATTGGACGTCACATTGCAAGACAGTTGAAAGATTAATATCTGTTTTTAAGCTGGGGAAGGGCAAGCCACTATAAAAATGACCATACATAAAGAAAAACAGTCTTAGAGTGTATATAAGAGACATACGCGGATTGAGTGTATTTAGGTGTCCTCTTCCCATGAAAGTCAAAAGATTTCATTCCTCCTGGATTCAGGCTCACCAGTGAATTTAATAACACAAGAGGAATTACAAAGGATTTTTAGAAATAAGAGGAAAGTAACCTTCGTGGAGGAATCTAATTTAGACTTATATGCTGCAGATCGCAAACAAATAACCATAAAGGGCATAATACAGTTAGACATCAATTTTACAAAGACTACAAAAACAATCACCACTAATTTCTATATAGTAGAGAACTTAGCAATAACAGCTAACATGTTATTGGGTCTGAGACCCATGAGGAAAGAGAATATCATGTTACTCCCACACATGGACTGGATAGAATATGACAACTAATTCATAGAGGAAATGTCACCAGAAATGTCAACCAACAATTGTAGAAAATCGACGGGAGTTGGTGCGATCAAATACCTTAGCAGAACGATTCAGTCTGACCTCAAAGAAAACGAGAATACACATGCTCTCCCTAATCCTACCGTCCCCTGTACCCAGGGACTGAGGTGACAGTGAAGCCACACCATTAATTCCCGCACATCTCACTAGTGATGTAGTTATTCCACTTAAATCATATAATATGAAAGTCACTATAAAGAGTAATATGAAGAATGGCATTGTTATTGTCTTAGAAGAATCATGGAAAGTGAAAGGACTTTCCGTGGAAAACACTTTTCGTCAAGTGAATAGCGATGGAGAAACTCATGTGTTCCAAGTTAATCAGATGAATGGAGAAGTGCAGATCGAAAAAAGGAACTTGTATATGCATTTTAGAGACTTTTCCAGCTCTTATACGTGAAGTAACAATAGATGGAACATCAAAGAAGATAAAATTGAAGGACAGAGAGTGCATAATGGAGAATTTGATTCACTCAGGATATTTTGATGTGGAAAATTATCCTATGGATTTATTACAAAAACACCGACAGACAGTCGCATTACCTGGGGGAAAATTAGGTTGCACTAACCTGATTAAACATAAGATTAACGTACACCAGGACACACAACCAATGTATGTACCAGCATTTAGGGTAGCACACTCACAACATACCCTTGCAAATCAGTATGTTGATGAAATGTTAAAAATGGGTCTTATTGAACCATCAGTCTCCCCCTGGAATGCCCCATTATTTTTAGTGCCCAAACGAAACAGTGAAATGCATGCGGTCGTTGATTATCACAAATTAAAGCAACACACAATTCCAGACAGGTTTCCTATGCCACTGTTAAGTGACATCTTGCAAGTATTGGGCCAGAAAATGCATTTTCCACAATCGATTTGCTTCATGGATGATACCAAATCGAGTTAGATGATGATTCATGCAAATACACTGCTTTCCCTACAAATACAGGGCATTATCAGTATAAAAGAATGCCGATGGGATTAAGGACAGCTGCAGGCACAAACCAGTGATTAAAGTACAATGTATTATCGGGAATGTTAGGAAATGACATCTGTATGTTCTTAGATATCATAATTCCAACACACAACAGATGAACATTTACAAAAATTAGACCAGTTCCTACACGAGTTAGTCAAGGCTGGTTTGAAAATTCAGCTGTCTAAATGCAAATTTTTCTCTAAGGAAATAAAATTCTTAGGCCACAGGCTTGATGCAAAAGCCATACACACCTCAGAGGAGAATTTACAAGCAGTAAGGGATCTCCCTGAGCCCACATATGTGGATGAAGTAAGACAATTTTTAGGACTAGCAGGATATTACAGATCATTCATACAACAATTCTCTCACATAGCAGAACCATTACTCCACCTACTGAAAATGCAAGCTGTATTTCAGTGGGGGGAGGAACAAACACTATCATTTCATGAATTAAGAGATAAATTTACATGTGCACCTTGCTTGGCCTATCCTAATTTCACAAAAACCATTTATAATTTGCACAGATGCATCTCTAAAAGGATTACGGGCAGTACTGATGCAAGAAGATAAGTGTGGAAAAAAACAACCAGTTGTATTCGCAAGCAGACAAATAAAAGGTGCAGAGAAAATATTGCACTACAGACCTATAGGCACTTGCAGTGGTCGTCTCATTACAGAAGTTTTCGAGATTTGGTATATGGTTACGAAAATCACCTATTCACTGACCATAAACCACTCGTGGGCATGTTGCAAGAAAAACTCCTCTCTGGGAGGAGTGCAAGATGGAAATGTACGGTTTAAAATTATAATGTACATATTCACTATATACAAGGCAAAATAAATTTGACCATGGACACAATATCTAGAAACCTAATAACAAATCATGTCACAACATTACGTCTAAGGGAAAAATCCCCAACCAGGACGAAATCTCGAAAACACAGAGTTGATCCAACGTGGTCTAACGTATCATATGACTTGGAGAGTGGCGAGGACATATAATCACCCAAGCTGCATATACCACTTGAACAATTATTCACAATAGTCGACAATGCCTTATATAGGATCAACCCAGGACAATCAAATCATAGAAATAATAACAGGCAACTAGTGGTACCTCATGAAATGATACCTCACATTTTAAGGACAATACACGATAATCCACATGCAGGACATCCTGGCAAAGATAGAACGGTCAGACAAGCCAGGATGTTATACTACTGGCCATCGTTACAGAAAGATATAGGCCTACACAATCACAAGGACAGATACGAGTCGTTTGCGAGACAGAAAGGTTACACGTTAACACCTGCACT
The DNA here is from genome assembly GCF_032717465.1 of Coenobita brevimanus. Lineage (NCBI taxonomy): Eukaryota > Metazoa > Arthropoda > Malacostraca > Decapoda > Coenobitidae > Coenobita > Coenobita brevimanus. The sequence continues at coordinate 37,721,506 of NC_137010.1, read as the reverse complement.
AATAGGGAAATATCCTGTATCTAACCAACCGTGGGACGTTGTCGCGGCTGACTTACCTAATTTATCCTTATCTTACAATGATAATTAATATCTCTTTGTTGCTACAGATCATATCTCAAGATATGTGATTTTGGTCCCAGTTAAGGACAAGACAGCAGAAACAGTGGTAACAGTAATCATTGTGCATACTATCTGTAGATTCACCGCACCAAAGGTATTAATAAGTTTTTTTTTTTTTTTTTGTCTCCGACTCCGGGCAAAGGCTTCAGGGCCTATATCTTGGGGGCAGTAGCCTATCCCAAGGCCCAGTAGTCCTCCTACACCTCCACATGTCACCACTTCGGCGCTAACATCCACCGTCCATATTGAATACATGCTAGGGCTGTCTCATACAGGACTGGTGTATTGGTATTAGCGGGGGTATTTTTACGACATGTCGGCGGGTCATCTGGTAGATCAGGAAAGTCTGCTGTTATGAAATTCAAATCCTTAAACTGTTCCCTGCCCCAGGCGGGATTCGAACCTGGGTCCATCAGGACTGCAAGCCACCTCTCTACCGATTCAGCCACCGCCTCCCCCAAAATGGAGGCGAATTGATAATGAAGGCAAATTTAATTCTGAAATCTTACAAGAAATATGCAAACAATACAATATAAAAAAGGTCAATGACTTAGCCTACCACCCAGCATCCAATGGGTTGGTAGAGAGACAGAACAAAAAAGTGCTGGATTTGCTAATACACATTCTCAACGAAAATTATACAAGCTGGGATGATTGGATTCCCAGAGTGGAAGCATCAGATAATTGTGCAACAAACAAGTCTATAGGGGACACAACCCATTTCATTATCTACGGGACAGACAAGCGGTTACCGTACGAGAACTTAGGAGGTGAAAATTTGCCCGTATAGTTTTTTTTT